>NC_056745.1:1252207325-1252339825 GCF_019279795.1 Protopterus annectens
CACACTTCATTATTCCTAATTAAAACAGAAACTTCCTAAAAAATCATAGTAAAATAGAATCATAAAACTATTTTACAACTCAGCTCTTTAGTTTCCTTGTTTTCAAAACTGGTTTCAAAGACACAAAATCATTGAGTCCATGCCCCTTATGTGTACTAACTCTCAAAATCCAGCGCAGCTCAACCCGTTCCATCTCATTAACTAAATTACCCATCCTCACACCCTTTTGTATAACTTCCAATACCTGAAAGAGGAAACTATGATCCTCCCCCTTATTTTTTATATGTTTAGCTAAGCACTATATTCTAAGCCCTTACAGGCGCAATAACAGTGGTCTCCAATTTGTTCTCTCAAGTGTCTATTTGTTTTGCCCACGTAAAATACGGAACATACCTTACAGTGGGCTAAATACATCAAATTTTTTGTATTGCAATCTGCAGCCACTCTTATATAGATGAGTCATTGTTTTTTATACATACTGACAACAGGACGTTTCATTAATATAAGTACAAAAAAAGCATGCTTTGGTATTTATCCTCTAATTATGGACTTAATTAGTTTTTTAATGTGATTGGTAGTTGTTTTAGGTAGCTAGTATTTAAACGCTTTAAGTGTAATTGGATTCTACATCTAATGACGTCTCTCTTTTAGATGAAAATGTGGTGAATCCGTTAATGTGTTTATGAGTGTGATTTTAATAAAGTATACATTTTTATTTTAGTGGTCAGTTTTGGTCCTTCCAGGTGCCACTGATAGTATTTCTTGGTTTAATTGAGTTGGCACTTTTTCTCCTTTGAACTGGTTATAGTATAAAATAGTGTAAAAAAGATAAAAGAACTGGAAGTGGGATCTTTTTAAAAAGGGAAGGAGCAAACTACACAGAAATAAATGGAATTTGTGGAAACAATATATATAGAATGTTCAGGAGGAGGAGCGAGGTTTAAAGGAAGGCAGGAACTGAGCAATTTATGTAAAGTCAGATTGAATGATAGTTGTTATAAGTAAAGAAGATGTGCAATTAATAATGTATGTAAATGAAAAAAGTGTTAATATGGCTTGTTTTCTTTTCTATTAATGTATGTGTCTTTATGTCTTAACTGATATTCAATAAGGTTGTTAAAAAGCTGAACAGAGCAGAAGGACACAACTGTAGGAGGCTACAGGATAATTAACTTATTTTCATGAATTTTTGAACAAAAAGAGTTGACATTTTATATGGGGTATAAATTTTATGTCTGCCAGATGAGAGAAAGTGACTCATAGTGAAATATTTAAAGATATATACTACAGATTTATATTTGAAAATTTCAGTTTAAGTGGATACACTGCAACATGTAAATGGTGATTTAGTAAGAAAAAGTACAGTTGTGTAAGCAAACTTAAAACCATAACAGTAGATGCTCAATTGCTCATTGCTACAGTACCCTCAGCTATATGGGTTATATCCTGACAAGGATATAACAGTTGGCCAGCTTCCAAAGCTTCAGGGTGCCTTTTGTGTGCCCAAACTGTCAGGCAACTCAAGGTGACTAATAGACAAGTCTATGCTCCAAGCCCTCCAAAACTTACCTGTCAAAAGAGAGAAGGAAGCTTAGCCTTGAAAGAACAATGCTAGGAAGAACAAAAAGTAAATATCAGCACCCAGCCATAAATACGCCAAAAAAACAAGGGAGACAGAGGGAGGAGCTACTGCAGTAACGATCATTTGAGCATCTACACATGTTAAATTTACTTACAAAACTGTACTATGTTTATCATAATGATCACTAATGCAGTAGCCTTAGCTATATGGGTAGTTTACCCTAGATTACTACATTTGGGAGGTAGGAAAAGGGTCCAACAGCCCTGGAAGAACGGTCCTTGCAAAGCCTGATCTAAACACAGAGATGGAATCTAGTCTGTAGTGCTCTGTAAAAGTAAGTAAAGAGGACAAAGTTGCAGCTTCTAGAATACTTCTAAAATCCAACCCTTTCCAAAAAGCCATAGATAAAGCCAAGGCCCTGGTAGAGTAGGCTTTCACTCTGTCTGGAAGAGTTTTTGTTGTGGTGAGTATAACAAAAGGCAATAGCCTTAGACAACCATTTGGAAATAATCTGTTTTGACAGAGGTTGTCCCGTCTTCCTTTCAAAATAAATGAGCAATTGAACCAAAGATCTGAATCATTTAGTTTTGTCAAGATAGTACCAAAGTAGTCTGTAGACATCCAAGGTATGGAGTATCCTTTCTCCCTCATTTTTAGGTTCAAGAAAGCAAACGGGGAGATGATCAATTTGGCTTAAAGTACTTAAGACACAAAAGAAAGATTGGCTCTCAAAGAAACCATGTCCCTGTGGAAAAGGAGATGGAGTTGCCTCAGCATAACAGCCTGCAACACAGATACGCTTCTAGCCATGCAGTCCTGGAGCAGAATCTAGCAAGCTTATTGTTCAGAGAGGATGCAAAAAGATCTGCTTGAGGAATTCCACACATATGGATCAATTCATGGAAGACCCACTGATCCAGTTTCCATTCGTGAAGTCTGCCCTTGTCCTGCTCACCTCGTCTGCCACACAATTTTGATCTGACAGAATACAGGACAACTGCAGAATAAGACTGTACTGTAAAGCTATATCCCAAGCTAGCATGGCTAGTGTGCAGAGAGAGTACAACCTTGCTGATGTACACATGACAGTAGATTGTTACAACCCAAGAAGGTCCTGGGGATCAAAGATGATTCACAGAGTTAAATGCCTTAATCAGGGTAAACATTTGTTATATTTATGCGCTTATGTCTGTCTGTGGTGTCCCACATGCCTTGAATTTTATCTTTCCTGAAACTGCTCCTAAAGCAAAGTCTGAAGCATCCATAGTGAATGACTGCTTTAGAACAGGGAGGGAGAAGGGGAGACCTGGATTTAGGGATATCTGTTGCCTCCACCAAGTGATTTCTCTTCTGACAAACCCCAGCACTGGGATCTGAAAAGACAAACGGCATTGGTGCTGGGCCCAAACATTATCTTTCTCATGTGGAGTCTTGCCAGGGGTATCATGAGAATCATGGAAACCATGAGAGACAAAATCCTGAGGTGTTATCTGGCAGTGACCAAATTCTGAATGGAAAGCCCTAGAAATACTTCTTGATATAGAGCTATTTTTTTCCTGTGGAAGAAACGTTCTTTGAACTGTGGTGAAAGAAAGATCCAGAAAGTACAGTTCTGTACACTTACCATAAATGTAGATTTTCGAGTGTATTCACTGTTGCAGTCATCGCACATGGGTTATCTGCCTGCAGGTAGCATTCAGTCGGCCTGAATATCAGAGTCTTAGTATTTCTGCTTCAGTTGCTGTCGTTCCAGGACTGACGTCAGGTCATCAGGGGTATAAAAACAGGTATCCGACACCATTACATCAGTTTTTCTTGCCCCAAATGTCAGGAGCCCCCCAAGAGGGAGCTAAGCTATGGTGGAGAAAAACACCACCAGTAAAATGTAAATACCAATACCCCTGAAAGGGGGGGGGGGTAAAAAGGCATAGAGAGAAAGAGAGAGAGAGAGAGAGAGAGAGAGAGAGAGAGAAACATGGGGTTGGAGGGAGGGAAATTAGAAGTTATGTACCTACCATAACGTTCCATGTTAGTTGTCTTCTCTTGCCTTCTTTCTTGCTGGATGGGTTCGGAGCCGATCCTCGGCTCCGACTCGGCACTTGCTAAGCTCAAAAGTCACTTCCACCAGCTCGAGGCAGCCCTATATCCCATGATGCAAGGTGGAGATTACCCAGATCTCGTTTGGTAGCTAGAGGAAAAAAAATACCTACTATCTTTCCCCAAGGGAAGAAGAACAACTAACCTGAGAAAAAAACTGTAAGGGGAACCCCAGGTAACCAAGTGCAGTGCTAACTGGTATCCAAGGAAGAAATCTCCCAGAGAAGAGGATAATTCAAGGTCTGTCCAGGTTAGGGGGACAGGAGGGAGGGACGCAAGTAAGAAGGCAAGAGAAGACAACTAACATGGAACGTTATGGTAGGTACATAACTTCTAAATGTTAAGTTGTCAATCTCGCCTTCATTCTTGCTGGATGGGACCGCGTCCCTAGCACCTCTATCCTGGGTGGCTCAATGGAACAGACTCTTGAGAACTGTGGAACCAAAACTCGCCCTGTCCCTGGAGGCCAAATCCAATTTGTAATGTGAGACGAAGGTATGAGGAGTGGCCCAAGTGGCTGCTGCACAAATAGTGTCTAAGGGTAGTCTAGCCTGAAAAGCTGTAGATGTGGCTAGGCCTCTGGTAGAATGTGCTTTTGGTTTTGAGATCAGCTGTTTGCCCCTAAGCTGATAAATATAAGAAATAGTGGAAGACAGCCATCTGGATAAGGTCACCTTAGAAACAGGGAGACCTTTCTTATTTTCAGCATAAGAAAGAAAAAGCTGATCAGACTTTCTAGATTGCTTTGTTCTGTTCAAGTAATATCTGAGTTGGTGATGAACATCTAGGCAATGCAATTTTTGTTCCGCCCTGTCAGAATAATTGGGAAAAAATACTGGAAGATCAATAGATTGGTTTAAATTCGTCTTAAAAGCAACCTTGGGCAAAAAGGACAGATTAATTCTCAAAGATACTCTATCCTTGTGGAAGACCAAGTAAGGGGGACAAACACAGAGAGCATGAAGTTCAGACACCCTTCTAGCCAAAGTAATAGCGACTAGAAAGAGTGTCTTCCAAGAGAGAAATTTTTACGAACATGTAGCAGTTGGTTCAAAAGGGGGAAGTATTAAGTATGCCAGCACTAAATTTAGATCCCACTGCAGTGGAGGATCTCTAACAGGGGGTTTAAGTAGGAAGATCCCTCTGAGAAAGGCTTTGCAAAGTTTGTGAGACATAATGTTCTGATCCGCAAAACCGACATGAAAATTCGAGATTGCTGCCAGCTGGACTTTAACTGTGGAAGAAGAAGAAGAACCAGAGTGAAAAATTTCAGCTAGGAAGTCCAAAACTGACTGAATAGGGGCAGTAAAGGGATCTATGTTCTTAGACCTTGCCCAAAAGGAAAAACGTTGCCATTTGCTAGAGTAAATCCTTCTGGTAGAGGACTTTAGAGAAGCTACTATGATATCCCTAACAGGATTAGATATCATAGGAAGCCTGGCTAAGGAAGGAAGTGGAGCAACCAAGCAGTGAGGTTGAGGGAACGAATGGACCGGTGCAGTTGACCCGACTGGTGGGTCAGAAGATCTGGAACTGGGTCCAGATGCCAAGGCTGCACTACGAGATGTCGTTGAAGGAACGGGAACCAAATTTGTCGAGGCCAGTAAGGAGCAATGAGTATCAGCTTGGCTCTCAAGTCGGTAGCTTTCTGAAGCACTTGAGGAATCAACGGAAAGGGGGGAAAAGCATAAAGAAGTCCCCAGGGCCAATCCTGGGTTAGAGCGTCTCTGGGGGGATGGCCTGGAAGTGGAAAGAGAGAGAGAAGAAGTCTGGGCATTTGCTGTTTTGGGGTATAGCAAAAAGGTCGCAGCAAGGAGTGCCCCACTTCTGAAAAATCTCTTCCGCTATAGATTGTTTGAGAGACCACTCGTGAGGCATGAGTATAGCTCTGCTCAACCTGTCCGCTATGATGTTGGTTTTCCCGAGGATATGTGTTGCTATCAGAAACCGCTGAGAGGAGATCGCCCATTGCCAAAGTCTGAGAGCTTCTCGACACAGAGGATAGGACTTGGTCCCGCCCTGTTTGTTGATATACCATACTACGGACATGTCCGTGAGAACTGCGATAGTTCCTAAAGGAAGAAAGTCGTTGAGGGCTTGCAACGTTAAAAGCACTGCTCTCATCTCTAGGACATTTATATGCAGGTGGTATTCGAACGGTTGCCACGTGCCATGGACCATCCTGCCCTGATAATGCCCCCCCCCCACCCGATCAGGGAGGCATCCGAAGTGACCGTGGCTACCGGGGCCGGGGGACAAATGGTCTGCCCTGATGGACTAGAGGGGAAGAAATCCACCAGGATAGGTGACTCTTGCAGATGTGTGTGACAAGGATCTTGTGACGCATGGGCAACTGCTGGAAGGACCATTGGGTAAACAACATCCACTGTAGGAGACGCATGTAAAAGCGGGCCAGAGGGAGAAGTGTGATGGCAGCTGCCATTAGGCCTAACACTTTCAGGACCAACCTGGCTTGTACCTTTTTGCTGAATAGGATGATCTGAACATGATTTTGGATATCCAGGATTCTTTGATTTGTTAGATTTGCTGACATCCGAGTAGTGTCTAGATCTGCGCTTATAAAGGTAATAGATTGGCAAGGCGATAAGGAAGACTTTTTGAAGTTGACAGAAATGCCTAACTGGCTGCAGAGACGTAGAGTGTAATCCCTGGCCTGGAGAAGTTGATGCTTGGTGGTGGCTGTGAGGAGCCAGTCGTCTAGGTACGGAAACACCCGGAATCCCTGACATCTCAGGTGAGCCGTGACCACTGCCATGCATTTGGTGAACACTCTGGGGGCTGTGGTGAGACCAAAGGGCAGGGCTCTGAATTGAAAATGACTGGTCCCCAGCCGAAAGCGGAGAAACCTTCTGGAGCGTCTGTGGATTTTTATGTGATAGTACGCATCCTGAAGGTCTATAGAGCACATCCAGTTGTCTTTGTCCAGAAAGGGCAAAATCGATTGAAGTGTGACCATCCGAAAACTCGTCTTTTTGACAGACTTGTTTAGTCTGCTGAGGTCTAATATTGGTCTCCAGTCTCCGTCTTTTTGGGGACCAAAAAGAACCTTCAGTAGATTCCGGATTCTAAATGGTCTGTTGGAACTGGCTGGATGGCCCTTTTCTCTAGAAGTTTTGAAACCTCTAGCTTGGCAATTTCCCTTAGACCGGGTGGAACGTCTGGAAGGGATCCTTTTTGAGGGAAGGGGCTTTTCTCGAAAGGTATTTTGTAACCCTCGGAAATGATCGACTGTACCCATTTGTCTTGAGAAAGGGAAAGCCAGGCTTCTGGGTACAGTGACAATCTCCCCCCGACTGCCTCCAAGGGTGGGCAGTCGGGCAACACCTCAGGGATGCTGGAAGGGCTTGTCAGAGAGAGGCTCTCTGCTGCCCTGGTTCTGTGGACCCCCTCTGCCCCTAGGGAGGCGTCTGTTGTTATTACCCCCTCTGCCTCTGGGGGTAAACTGACCACATGCGTCAGGCGTGACTCCTTGAGATTTTCGGAACCACATTTTTCCTCCCTTCTGACCTTTGGGGTAAGGCCTTGAAGGGTTGGAGAAATGGACTCCTACGGCAGAAAGAGTCTTACCATCTTGCTCACACCTGGTCAAAGTGTCCTTCACCTGAGGTCCAAACAAAGTTGTCCCATCGAAGGGAGAGTTTTTGAAGGACACCTTAAAGGGGTCTGCATTGCAAAGTCACATCCAGGACTGACGTCCGAGAGCCACTCCTGTGCCTGCAGCTCTACTCGCTCCATCGGCTGCATAAGAAATGAGCCGCATGGAGGAGTTAGTTATGGAATTTAGGATTACCAGTTGAGAGGCAATCTTCTCTTGAGCCCCAGCAGCTGACGGATCCTGTACCACCTCACCCAATTCCTTGAGGATATCTCTTTGAAGTCGGGTGAAGTGACATAGATAATTCAGCGAACGCATAGCAAAGGTCGCTGAGGAAAACATCCGCTTACCATACCTGTCCATGGTCCTAGACTCCTTGTTAGGAGGATGGACCGGTACGGAAGGATCTGCAAGTTCCATTTTGGTGGCGGCCGCCACCACCATGGCATCAACCGGGACACCTTTGGTGAGAAACTGTTTTTCAGTAGGGGCCGTGATAAATTTAGAAGGCCTCCTGGGGAATGGTTCCATGGAATCAGGAGATGCCCACGCCTTTCGAGCTATCACGTCCATGAGGGGCCGAAAGGCAGAGAAACCCAGGAGGTGGAGGGTCGAGATCCAAAAGCCTCCAGGTATACCGACTCATCCTCGGAGGGGTTAAAGGAGAGCCAGTTCCCCCTCTGTTTCAGGAGTTCAAGAAAGTCTGAAAAGGAGACATCCTCAGAGGGGGACCCCTCCGACTCATCTAAGTCGGTATCTGATGTCGTAGACTCAGGGGAGTCTAAATGCTTCCTCTTGCAGGTCCTCTTACGCGGGGGTTCCCCTGAAGGATCAGGAGAAACCTCGGAAGAGGAGGGTATTCCCAATGGGGAAACCTGGGGCGATGGATCTCTGGGTCCGGGGGCAAGAGAGTGGGAAGAGATATCTACAGGCACTGAAGAGGGAGGAGCTAAAGGGACTGACTGTTGACTGAGCTCGGGGGCTAGTACACTCCTCATCACCTCGAAGGCTCCCCTCCCGGGGAGGACAGAGAGCTCCCCGCTCCGAGAAAACAGGAATCCCCAGCCCCACCGAAAGGGAAGGCTCCGAAGCAGATGTTGGTGCCGAACTTACCAAAGCCGAAGCTCCGAGGGGGAGAACGGGGTCGGACAAGGGTCCGATGCCACTCGCCCCCTCGGAGCCGACAAAGGAAGCCCGACGACCGGATCCCTCCAAGGACGGTCTCAGGGAGGAGATAGGAGTCAAAGACGATGGAGCTGAAGGGAGTGGTATCGGCTCCAAAGCACCAACAGTCACAGTTCCAATAAGCTCCGGCTCCGAGCTCTGAAGGAGAGTCGAAGGAGGAATTTCTGGAGGATGTGGAATAGCGGTCATCTGCTGAGATGGGCTATGAAGCATCTGGGCCAGTGCCTGTGATTTCAGCAGTCTACTCACCACTCTCTCCAAGTCATGGTCTGAGAGTCTGGAAGACCTTGAGGATCGGCTCCGATGGCTCCGCTCCGAAAGTAAAGGAGAGGCCGGAGCCGAATGAATAGATTCCAGCGATGGAGATATGGATCTCTTTCTCGACTGAGCCATTGGAGCCGAAGAACCTTCGGTTCCAGTTGGAGCCGACAACTTGTCGGCTCCGAGCTGAGTCAGAGATGTGTCGGCTCCAGCCGTTGCCGACACAGGAATGGAAGCAAGAGTATCCCGAACCTTCAGAGAAGGAAGGATCGGCTCCAGCCGGAGCCAATCTCGACTCCGAGGGAGTCGGATCCAAGGACAAAGGCTTGGACACTGAAGCCTGGGCCTTGGGAGGCTTTGAGGGCTTCCCCGAGCCGGACTTAGCCGGGGAGCTCTCAGGCTTTAATAAGCCCCTGAGAATGAGTTTGTTTCTACGTTCCTGCAGGACTCTCTGGCTGAAGGAGTGACGAATAGCACAGGAGTCCTGCAGATGTAGAGGTCCCAGGCAGTAAATACAAGAAGTGTGACCGTCTGTCAGAGACATCTTCTGACAGCACGAGTCACACTTCTTGAAGCCTGAGACCCTAGCTTCTTTAGACATTACTGAGTGTCTACACACACACACTACACACTCAGTCCAAAAAATTAAACTAGTTTAATTAAACTAAGTACAGGGAAAAAAAAAAAAAACACAAACCCTGACAGGAAAATAAAATATAGAAGGAGTAAGGACCTAAGGCCCGACTAGCAAAAAATTTAAGTAAAGGGAACGGGACACTAACGGGAATAGGGCTAAGTGAATCGAGGAATTAACTAAGTAATATATATATAAAAATAAGTTAATTGGGTGGACTAAAGTCTTAGAAAAGGCAGAGAAATTTTCACTTACCAGGAGCTGGTAAAAAGTTACCTCATGAGCGAAGCGGCAAACGAGATCTGGGTAATCTCCGCCTTGCATCATGGGATATAGGGCTGCCTCGAGCTGGTGGAAGTGACTTTTGAGCTTAGCAAGTGCAGAGTCGGAGCCGAGGATCGGCTCCGAACCCATCCAGCAAGAATGAAGGTGAGATTGACAACTTAACATCCAGGACTGCAACAGTGAATACACTCGAACATCTACATTTATGGTAAGTGTACACAACTGTACTATGTTCTTTGTGTTTCACTGCTGCAGTCATCACACTTGGGTGGATTCCCAAAGCTGAAAAAGGGTGGAGGCAGTCAAGAAGAGTTAGGGCTGGCTAGTATGCCTTGCAGGACTGCAGTTGCAAAACCTGTCCTGGGCTTGGAAAAGATTGGCAGATGGTAATGCTTGGTGAAGGTGTGTACAGAAATCCAGGTAGCAGCTTCCAGGATGTCCCTGGTAGGGACTCCCCTGAGGAATGCTGTAGAGGTAGATGTTGCGCTAATGGAATGTGTTCTGACCCCCTGAGGGGTTGGTTTCCCATAGTGCTTGTAGCAGAAATGGATGCAGTGTGCTATCCATTTGGAAATGGTTTGTTTTGAAATTACCTTGCCCTCTGCCCCTGTTGCAAAGCTGACTGGTAACTGGTCAGATTTTCTGAAGGGCTTAGTCCTATCAAGGTAGAATCTGAGGTGTCTGTGTTATGTCCAAGGAGTGCAGGATCCTTTCCCCTTTATTCTGAGGATTAGGGAAGAAAGTTGGAAAACGGATGGATTGGTTTAGACCGACACTGGATACCACTTTAGGCATATAGAAAGGGTTAGTCCTGAGGGAAACCCTGTCAGCATGGAAAAAAATAAAAGGTTTCACTGCCATAAGTGCTCGAAGCTCAGACACTCTTCTGGCTGAAGTGATGGCCAGAAGCAATGCTGTTTTCCAAGAGAGGAATTTTAACTCTGCTGATGCTGCAGGTTCAAAGGGGCAAAGCATGAGCTTTTCCAGTACAAAGTTAAGGTCCCAAGCAGGGGTGGGTGCTCTCCTTGGTGGCCTGAAGCTGTTTGCCCCTGTCAGGAACTGTTTGATAAGGGGGTGTGAGAAGAGGGGTGGCTCAGTGTTGTAATGAGCCGAAATGGCTGAGGCATGTAGGTTAATGGAGGAAAAGGACAGGCCTTTGTGGAATAGATCTGCTAAGTAATCTAGGATTAGAGGCAGGGAGGGCAGAATAGTGGGAGGATGACATAAGGGGTGGGAGGATGACATAATGGTTAAGGTGTTTACCTTAAAAGACACAAGGTGCAGGGTTTGATTCTCACATGGGGTAACTGGCTAGACTTCAAATGGCCCAAAAAGGGCAGTTAGCCTAGTACTAATCTATGAACCTTTCCCTTAGACTGAATCCAGGAGCAGTACCTTTTCCACTTAACAGCATAGGATTTTCTTGTACTTGGTCTTCTGGCTTCAAGAATGAAGTCCAGCACCTGTTTGCTTAGGGTTGCTGGGAAGAATTCAAGGAATAAGCCAGGCTGCAAGATTTAGAGTTTTCAGTTGCGGATGCAAAATCTTTCCCTCCTGCTGAGAGAGCAGGGTTGGGTTCTGGTGTAGGTGCCAGGGTGGCACTGGTGATAGGCTGCGCAGGAGTGGGTACCAGTACTGGCATGGCCAGTCTGGGGCAATCAGAATTGCCCTACGTCTGTCCTGTCTTATCTCGAGTAATACTCTTGAGAGAAGGGGCAGAGAGGGAAAGGCATAGATGTAGAGATTTACCCACTGAAAGGATAGGGCATCCACTTTTCAGGCCCTGCTGTGAGGGTTCCTGGTGCAGAATTTCCTGAGCTGGTGGTTGTAGGGGGAGGCAAAGAGATCCACCTCTGGGGTCCCCCATTTCTGAATCAGAAGGTTGAAGGTGCTGGGCTCCAATTGCCACTCATGTGTGTCTAGGAGATTTCTGCTTAAGTCGTCTGCCAGTAAGTTTTGATTGCCTGGCAGGAATTGAGCTTGCAGATCGACTTGCATGTCCAAGGCAGTGCTCCACAGGGCCATGGCTAACCTGCAGAGTGGGTAAGAGTGGGTTCCCCCCTGCTTGTTGATGTACCACATAACTGTGGTGTTGTCTGTTTTTATTAGAAGTTGTCCTGGAAAGAGTAGGGACCTGAAAGCTGTCAGGGCATTCTGCACTGCTAGCATCTCTTTTTGGTTGATGTGCAGATGAATTTGACTTGGGGTCCAGTGGCCCTGAATGCATTTGCCATCCAAGTGTGCTCCCCAGGCATAGTCAGATGAGTCTGTGGTTAGGGTCTGGTCGGCGTGGGGTTGAGTAAATGGCAGTCCCTTGTTGTGGTTGCATGCTTCTGCCCACCACAGGAACTCTGTCCTTAGGGTATGACAGGAATGACTGTTTCCAGGTCCTGGGAACGCTGGCACCAAAGTCTTTTTAACTACCATTTAGGTTTCCTCATATGCAGTCTTGCATATGGAATTAGCAGTATACATGAGGCCATGAACCCTAGGGCCTGCAGTATTTTTCTTGCAGATAGCTGGGCTCTGGTGGCCATTTGTTTGAAGTAGGCCGTCAGATAGACTTGTTTTTCTGAAGTGAGGAATGCCATCTGGGATGATGTTGTGTCCAAGCTTACTCCCAGGAATACAATCTTTTGACTGGGTACCAGTTTTGATTTATTTTCATTGATGGTGTACCAAGGAAGTGAGAAGGTTTTTCACAAATGTCAGGTGCTGCAATAGCAAATCCTGACTGTCCGCCTGAATCAGGCAGTTGTCCAAGTACGGGTAAATTTGTATATTTCTCTGCCTGCAGTATGCGATGGCTGGAGCCAGGCATTTTGAGAATACTCTGGGTGCAGTGGTTAAGCCAAAGGGAAGTGCAGAGAACTGATAATGCATAGATCCTTCCCTGAAATGTAGATACTTCCTGCATGACTCCCTTATGGGGATGTGCAGATAGGCTTCGTTTAAATCTAGGGTGAGTAACCAGGCATACTTGGCTAGTATAGGAAGAAGCTGTTGCAGGGTAAGCATTTTGAATTTTGGTACCACCAGGAAGGTGTTGAGAATTGAAAGATCAAGGATTGGGCACCAAGAGCCCTCTTTTCTGGGTACCAGGAAGAGTGTGGAGTAGAATCCTTGACCTCTCTATTCTACTGGAACTGGCTGTATAGCTCTGATATTGAGCAGGGAAAGAACTTAGCTTTGAGCCTCTGCCCACTGGTTTGGAGGAAGGTCTTGGAACCCTCTTGGTGTTGGTAGTGAGTGGAAATAAAATTTGTACCCCTGGGATACAATGTTGAGGACCCATTGGTCTTGTGTGATGGACATCCAGTTTTTTGCATGAAGGGCAAGTTTTCCTCCTAGGGGGACAAGCAATTGGCCAGGGCTGGGGAGTGGAGTAAAGAAGTCATTGTGAGTTTTTTTTCATAAGGAGGTGGCTTACCACTCCCTAGTTTAGGGGTGGGGGCACTCCGTTGCTTAGATCTCTGCATACACTGAGACTGTAGTCTGGGTGGTCTGTTTCCTCTGGGTCTGATTTGAGAAGGCCTGGAGGGGGGCTGGAAAGGCCAGTGTTTGGAAGGGCAATGCCTATTGAATCTAGAGGGTTGCACTTGTAAGAATTCTTTAACAGACTGTAGTCTGGGTGGTCTGTTTCCCCTGGGTCTGATTTGAGAAGGCCTGGAGGGGGGCTGGAAAGGCCAGTGTTTGGAAGGGCAATGCCTATTGAATCTAGGGGGTTGCACTTGTAAGAATTCTTTAACAGTCTGCATAGACAGCTTTTTCTTCCATCTTTTTAAGAACCTCTTCTACTTTGTTGTCAAACAAACTGTCCTTGTTCAAAGGAGCTTCTAGTAACTTTGATTTGACATGGTCTGGCAAGGTCTGCTCCTTGAGCCAAGCATATCTTCTCAGTACAGAGCCAGTGACTGCTGCCCAGCAAGATGATTCTAGGGCGTCAAAGTCACACTGCAAAGTATGCTTGCTGACTTGGCTTGGAGAGTGCCTAAGCTCCTGCAATTCTTTATTTTCTGCACAGTGTGTAAAGGTTGCCATTTTTTGTTTAATAAGTTCCATAATATGTTGCTGGTACTTCAGCATGTGAAACTGACAATTCAATGCCCTAATGGCAAGAGTTGCAGAGGTATATACCTTCTTACCCCATCTATCCAAAGCTCTGGAATCCCTGTCTGAAGGGGTGGGATTCTTGGCTGTACTTGCCTTGATACCTTTAGGCCCCTGGGAAATGATCTCTGGGTCAGCAGTAGGATTCTTGGAAAGAAATTTGTGAGTGTCAGGTACTCTGTAGTATCTGTCTGGTTTCCTACGGGCAGGAGGCAAAGTATCAGGAGTAAGACTGGATTCCATAAAAACATCAATAACAACCAGGACAGGAGGTATTGCTAAAGGTACCACCAAAGAACCCACTTAATCTCTACCCTATTATATGCCTCCCCTATTTATACAAATCTTTCTAAACATAATCTTAACAAACTAGCTACATCATATAACAATATTGCCAGATTTGCTACAGCCTCTCCATACAGGACTCATCATTGCTTCAATCTTAAAAAACTAGGATGGCTAGAATTACCCCACCAAATACAATTTAACCAACTTACAATTGCCCATAAAGCCCTTTACTACACTGACAACACTCCAATGCTCTCCACCCTCATAAAACCCTATAACAATCTGAAGAACCTACGCTCCTCTAACAAAATACTGATTCATACTTCTCTATCTAATAACACAGCAGGTCACTCCGCATTTTCCAACTCGGTTGGTAAAATATGGAATCAACTACCTCAAGACCTCACAACTCAAACATCACTCCCACTATTTAAAACTAAACTAAAACTCTTCTTATCCAACCACTGGCTTTGCTCTTGCAATAACCCTGACTAAACATTTTTTCCTCCTTCTTTTTTTTTGATTCTTTACACCCATTCTTTTTCTTCTTATATCATCCTCTATATAACTGTTTCTGTTACTCCATATGTAATAAAGGCATAAATAAATATTTTTCAACTTCTTACGAAGTTGTAATAGAGTAATTAAGTTCTTTACTTCTATTTTTTTTTCTTTGCTAAACCTCTTACTGTACTCAAATGCTTTTACATCCTGCCGTAGGTTTAAAGTACAAGTTTTTTTATTTTATTTTGTATGTTATTTTTCTTTATATTTTTTGGTACATTTTTGTTTATTTTTACTTAAGTAGTATTGTAGCGCAGCTTTTCTCCCCGGGCCTCCACTGAAAATGGACATGTATCCAGTTGGACTAGCCCAGTAAACAAATGTAAAATAAATAAATAAAATAAAATAAAATAAATAAAGGTCTGTGCTGAGGCAACTCTAGGAATTCTCCGAGTCTCTTTTTGGACTGAGGATAGTCTTGCCATTCCCAGTGGAAATGCTCTCAAAGTAAGCAAGGTTTCACCAAAAGAAAAATCCTCTGGAGGGGAGGCAGAGGGAATGGATTCCACTGCATCTGAATCCTCATAAGGAGATAAGGGCATGTCTTCATAATCAGAAACCTTAGAGTCATTGGACTCCTGGTCTGTAGAAGCTGCCGGGGACTGGTCACTTTTCCTCTTGGCAGGGGAAGGTTGACTTCCGCTAATCAGTGTAATAAGGTCTTCTGCCATTCTAAGCATTTGTTGCTGTGGCATGGGAGGAGGTGCATGCGCTTTGGTCGTCGGTTTTCTAGGCGTAGGGAGTACTCTTGGCCTAAGAAACTCGGTAGTTTTAGATGAAAAAGTCATTGGTTTGAGTCAAACATTGGTTGAGCGAAGAACTGCTTCAGGAGCTGGTGCCTCCACAGTGGCTCTGGACCCATCCAAGGTAGAGACATCCGCAGGTTCCATAGTCGAAGAGGAGTTTTGCTCTCCGAATGGGTCTCAGTACAGGCCTGCGAATCCACAGAAATGGGCATCAGGGGCTGCAAAAGTGCCTCACTGAGTACCAGCGAACTGGCGACTAGCTTTACGGAAGCATCATTGGCAGCTTTGAACTTATTGCAGTCTGTCTCTGTCTTTATCCTTAGAATATTGTTAGTCGGATGGCTTACCGAAGCCATTTCAGAACATGGAGATCAAGAGCGAAAGAATTTAGCGACAAAGAGAGCCCAATGACGAATGGTTCGAGCGTTGAACAAGGCTCAAAACCGACAGTGAGGTACGTCGTGGTCTGAGCCAAAACAGGTGATGCAGTAAGAATGAAAATCTCTGTGAGGTATTTGCTTTCCACAGGCAAGACAATTATTAACTTTTTCTGACATTGGTTAGAGCAAGAAAAAAGGATCCTCAATGGGGTACTTAGCTTTAGAAAACTTCTGGATTATTCAATTCGTAAACAAAATTTAGGTAGCAGCCGACTGGCACTTGTGAACTGCTTCTGCTTCGGGCTCCTCAGCAAGAAAGACTGATGTAATGGCATCAGCTGCCTGTTTTTATACCACTGATGACCTGACGTCAGTCCTGGAGTGACAGCAACCAATGCAGAAATACTAAGTCTCTGGTATTTGGGCCGACTGTGGGCTACCTGCAGGCAGATAACCCAAGTTTGATGACTGCAACAGTGAAACACGAAGAACATCTGGTCTCCAAGCATTTTCTTTCTACCTTTGGCAATAAAGACATCTTTGAATAAAACCTCCTTCTCATCTGGGAAGGGGGAACTGGTTCCATCATTCCCTGGGGCAGAATGTGATGGACAGGTGGAAACAAAAGAGTCTGGATTGGAGGATGAGGAATTACCTACCCTGGAAAGAAGGAAATTCCTCCCACTGCCACCTGTAACCGTGATGAATGATCTTCAAAACTCATTTGTTTGAAAAAAAAGAAGTTATGTCTTACCATAAGGTTCCATCTGTGTTGTTCATCTTTCATTCATCACTGATGGGGTTCAGTTCCGAACCCTCGGAACAGAGTCAGCCTTATACCAAGCTCACAACATCCAAAAAACTTTTGAGCTAAGTCTCTACCTAGAATGCCCTTCTCCCTGTTAATTCAGATCGTGTTTGCTAGAGAAAGAGAAGTAAAGACAAAGACACTTCTGTGCAAATAGCCTAGGGGCACCACTTCGACCCAAAGCATCTCCAGGAGCCTTTGGAGGGGGCAGGAGGGTGGGAAGTGATGAATGAAAGAAGATGAACAACACAGATGGAACGTTATGGTAAGACATAACTTCTTTAACTGATGTTGTTCATCTTCTTTCCATTCATCACTGATGGGACAGAATCCCATGCTACCTTGAGGTCCATGGGCAGCCCTTATGGAAGAACATTCCTGACTACCATTGAGCCAAAGGCAGCTCTCCCTCTGGAGACCAAATCCAATCTGCAATGACTGATAAAGGTATAAGGCTTAGCCCAAACAGCTGCTGTGCAGATGTCATCCCTGGAATGGAAAGCCACAGATGTTGCCATAGATCTAGTGGCATGAGCTTTAACTTTTGGTATAGGTTCATTACTGAGGAAGTAGATGAAACGTATGCAGTCCCTTAGCCATTTTGATAATGTAACCTTGGAAACAACCTCTCCCATTTTGGGTCCAGAAAAGGAGATGAAAAGCTGTTCCGATTTATGGACAGGTTTGGTCCTGTCTAGGAAAAATCTCAGTTGTCTATGTACATCTAAAGAGTGAAGGTAATACTCTCCTCTATTGGCAAAATTCAGAAAAAACACTGGTAAATCAATGTTCTGGTTCATGAAGAATTCAGAAACAACTTTGGGAAGGAAGGATGGATTCATCTGAAGTGATACTCTGTCTTTATGAAATACCAGATAAGGCCTCTTTATACACAATACCTGCAGGTCTGAGATTCTACTGGCAGACATGATGGCTACCAAGAACAAGGATTTCCAAGACAAAAACTTTAGGTCACACTTCAACGCAGGTTCAATAGGTTTTTGAGTCAAAGATTCAAGAACTAGAGAGAGGTTCCATGGTTATATGGGCTGTCTGACAGGAGGCCTGATATGAGAGGTCCCTTTGAGGAAGGCTTTGCATAAGTGTAGAGAGATAAGAGGAGTGTCATCTATACCATTGTGGAAATTGGAAATTGCTGCTAGATGTTCTCGTATGGTAGAGGCAGAGGCTCCATTATCAAAAAACTTAGCCAAGTATTGAAGCACTGCAGTTACTGGAGCTGAATAAGGGTCTAGCATGTTATCCTTAGACCAGATGGAGAATCTTTTCCATTTACCCTGATACAGTCTTCCGGTGGATGGTTTATGAGAGGCTAGAATGATGTTTCGAAAAGGTGAGGAGAGATTAGCTTGCCTGATGACTAGTGGAAGTGGATCAGCTTGAGACTGGACAGATTTGGGTGACTCAATCCTTGGAGGGGGGTGAGTAATCAGATCTGGTAGAGGGTCCAGAATCCACAGCAGGTATACTAAGTGAGGCCGAAGGAAGGGGAACCAAACTTGTTGAGACCAGAACGGGGCTATGAGTATCACCTTGCATCTCAACCAAAGAGCTTTCTTTAGAAATTGAGGAATCAGGGTAATGGGAGGATAAGCGTAAAGAAGTCCCATGGGCCAATCATGGACTAGAGCGTCCCTCGGTGAAGTAGGACAAAATAGCTGTTGCACTTGCTGTTCGATGGGGACGCAAAAAGATTGCAGCAAGGCTGGCCCCAGTGGCTGAAGATTTCTGTTGCCACCTTGAGGTTGAGAGACCACTCATGAGGCATGAAGATGCATCTGATCAGTTTGTCTGCAATCATGTTGGAGCTCCCCAGGACAGGCATTGCTATCAGAAAGTGGTTGGAAGTTATTGCCCACTGCCAAATTCTCATGGCGTCTTGACATAGGGGGTAGGACTTGGTTCCTCCTTGCTTGTTGATATACCAGACCACTGACATATTGTCTGACTGAATTGCAATTGTCCTGGAAGGAAGAGTCGAATGAAAGGCCTGCAATGCTAACAGCACAGCTCTCAGTTCCAGAACACTGATATGCAGGCGGGCCTCTAAGGTGGACCATGTGCCTTGGACAGTCTTTCCATGGAAATGGCCCCCCCCCCACCTTATCAGGGAAGCCATCCGTGGTCACAATGGCTGCGGGCTGAAGGGATTGAAATGGGTGACTCCAAAGTTCTGTGTCTGGCCTCATCCACCAAAGGAGGTCTTGTTTGCAGGAGATAGGTATACGAATCTGGTAACCGAGGGGGTGATAGTTTGGGAACCATTGACAATGAAGAAGCCATTGCAGGGTCTGCATATGCAGCTTTGCTAGAGGCACTATTTGGATTGAAGCTGCCATAGATCCTAGGGCCTGAAGAACTTCCCTTGCTGAGACTTTTGTTTGAGAGAGTATCACTCGGAGCTGAAACCTCAATCGGTGGAGCCTGATTTGGGAGTGATACCAGGCAGGACTGAGTATTGAACACTGCTCCAATGAACTCTATTTATTGCGTGGGAGTAAGGTTTGATTTCTTCCAATGTATCGTTACTCCCAACAATTTTGCGAGAGAAAGTATAATGCAATGCTGTTACCAGAAGATGCTCGGGGGTGGCGGTGAGGAGCCAGTCGTCCAGATATGGAAACACCCGGAATCCTTTTAGTATCAAGTGAGCTGTGACCAGTGCCATGCATTTCGTAAACACTCTGGGGGCTGTAGAGAGACAGCAGGGCACGAAATTGGTAATGACTGGTTCCTAGCAGGAAGTGAAGCAGACCCCTGGAGTGTTTGTCCATCTTGATGTCGTAATACACATCCCGGAGATCTATTGAGCACATGCAATTGCCTTCTCTTAAAAAGGGAAGAATGGACTGAACTGTGACAATACGGAATTTGGTTTGGGTGACAGACTTGTTTAAGCTGCTGAGATCCAAAATGGGTCTCCAGTCCCCTGTCTTTTCTGGCACCAAAAAGAATCTCGAGTAAAATCCGGGTCCACGCTGGTCTGGTGGGACTTGATGGATGAATGACTCTTTTTTTAAGATAGCTTTATAATCTCTGAAGCTGCTTCTTCCCTTTGACTGGGTGGAACGCTGGGAAGTTTTCTTGGAAGGTTTGGCTGACAAGAAAGGGGAATGGTGTAACCTCTGGTAATGATCCTCTGCACCAAACGATCGGTGGTGATAGATAGCCAGGCAGCTTGGTGCAGAGAGAAACGACCCCCGACTGCTTCCAGCGGTAATCGAATCGGGCTGCTCCTCAGGAGCGCTGGTAAGGCTGTCCAGAAAAGGAATCTCTGGAGCCTTGGTTACAATGACCCCCTCTGCCTTGTATGGGGCATCTTCTGGAATTGTTACCCCCCTCTGCCCCTGGGGGTATCATCATGTGTGGCACAGAAAGGACCCTAAGATTTTTTATGCCACATTTTTCCACTCCTCTGATTCCGGAAGAAGGTACGTTGAGGGTTGAAAAACCATAGGCCTACGGCAGACAGGGTCTTTCCATGTTGCTCACACCTGGCTAGTGTGTCCTTTACTTTGGAACCAAAAAGGGATGTAGTTTCGATGGGAGCATTTAGAAAGGAAGACTTAAAGGGATCCACAAGGTCACAAATGCACATCCAGGCATGATGCCTCATGGTAATGCCCGAATCTGCTGCTCCAGCCGCCCCTTCGATTGCATGTGACAGCAACCTCATGGACGAGTTGGATATTGATTCCAGGGTTGCGAGCTGTGAGGCCACTTTCTCCCAGACCTCATCAGACAACTGTCCTGCGAGTGTCCCAGAGAGTTTGGAGATCAAGTCCCTCTGGTGCTTAGTGAAATATGCCAAATAATTCAGGGACCATATAGCAAAGGTCCCTGATGCAAAAACACCCTTCCCAAGTCTGTCCACCGCCTGGGACTCCCTGTTGGGTGGGTGGACAGCGGGACTTTTCTCAGCCAAACCTTTTACGTGGCTGCCACCACCACCATAGCATCGACTTGTAACACTTTGGACCAATGGGGGTTCTCCTCGGGAGGGGAAAGAATTTTGTCTGTTCACCGAGGCATCACCTCAGTGGAATCAGGGTTCTTCCAAGCATGCTGCACGATGAGCTGGACGAGCTCGTCGGCAAGCGGGGTCACCCCACAAGGTAGAAGGTCAGGCACGAAAAGCCTGCAGGAACATGGACTGCTCAGATGAAGGGTTGGAGGGCTTACAGTCACCTCTCTGCTTTAACATTTCCAGGATGTCTCTGAAGGAGACATCAGGAGGTGACCGCGGGGAACCTTCGCCATCATCGTAGTGTGTGTCTTCAGTTAAGGACTCCTCGGGTGAGTCCATGTGCTTCCTCTTGCACTTCCTCTTTCGAGAGGACTTCTCAGTGGGAGTCTCTGAGGAGGACTCTGAAGAGCAGGCACCCTGAACAGGGGTGTCCAGCAGCTTCTCTGCCTGGTGTCCTGGGGGGGTCTATGACAGCTGCAGCTCAGGAGGTGAAAACTGGGGTTTCAACATCAAATGAGTGCTACCAGAAGCAAGAGCCCTCTCCATCGTGTGGGAGGCAGGTCCACCCGAAGAGGGATGGGAGCCCGGAACAGAGAAAGACAAAGTCGGGACCGGGGTCACACTCTGCTCCAAATGAACCCACCCCCATGGGTGGAGGCTCAAGCAGGATTGGAGCGGACATGGCTATCGGCACCGAGGATGGAACTGGGGAGAAAGACTGCTCCGTGCCCCGGGTCGAAGCACCCATTCCCCAATCCCCAGATTGTGGAAGGACAGGTTCAGAGGTAACCAAAGACCAAAGGGGCAAACTCAGAGCCGGAGTGAGATTCACTGTAGGAGCCGAGGTGATGGGCTACAAGATGAATATCAGAGCAGAAGGCTTCAGAACAGAGATGGTTGAAGGAGGAGTCTAAGATGGAGTCCATGGATAGGTCAAACCAAATCCTGCAGGTGGATGGGTCTTAGAAAGTGTGGGGATCCCCCCTGCTTAACAACAGCTGGTCCACAAGATGCACCACGTTGTGTTCAGACAGGCTCCTGGTGGATCTAGTGGATACTCCGGATGGGGAGTAAGGACGTTCAATGAAAGGGCTATACACCTGGCCCAGAAACGGATCTACAGAAGGGGAGTATCGGATCTGTGATGCAAGGTCTGCTGGTACCGAAGTCTAGTTTCGAGACCGGAAGTAAAGGGGTCAAATCCAGTGAAGTTGGTACAGTGCTCGGTGCTGAAGAAGCATTCGGAGCTAAAACGGTCTGTTCCAAAATGGAAACTAACAAAGTAGTTGAAGGTGTGCCCTGAGCCGAAGTGGCCACAGGTGGCGAAGTCAAAATAGGAGTGGTAAGGTCTATGATCGGTGCCAGAGGCAGGACCGGTGCCGAAACTGGCGCCAGTATCGAAGGTTTCAAGATGCTCGGAAGATGGAGCTGTAGAGGCAGATTTATGCTCCGAAGATAACTTTGGGACCTTTGATTTCCCAGGCTTGCAATGATCACCCACCTGATGGTGAGGAGGGAACAGAGTGGGATCTCTTTTTGTCTTTAGTAGGAGGGATTGAGACCTCCAATGCAGAAATGGCCTCTGAGAAGGGAGACTTGAGTAACCCTTTCAGAATTAGTTAATTTTTGCACTTATTAAGAGTGCTTTGGCTGAAACTCTAACAAATATCACACGGAGGCTGCACCAAAAGGTGGGGCACTCCTAAACAGTATACACAGTCATCGTGAGAATAACTATTAGGTAATTTCCCATTACATGAAGCACAATGCTTAAAACCTGAAGTACCCTTCTTATCCGATATCTTGACAGAAAGAAACCACAGGCCAACCATATAATCCAACTAGAACAAAGTCAAACACCGTTCAAAAAAAGTCACAATTATAGTAACATAGTGGTATGTAAAGAGTAAAGAAACACTTTACTAAAAGCCAAAGATAATAGATTAAACAGCAAAGATAATACCAGCTAGGGTGTTGAAGAAATACTACAAGGATAAGGGATGAAAGGCGTACCAACAATGGTACCTGAAGGATTACCAACAGTAACAATGGGTAGAGTATAGAGAAAAAAAAAACAAGGTTAGAGAGAAGAAAAACCATTAGAAATACTATTCGCACAATAAAATATGAAGATATCAAAAATTTTATTTTCTCACAAATATCAAATAAAGTTCCACTTAGTTGAGAGCTTGGCTGAAACACGGCTTTATGGCGATGTGGCATACGAGAACTGGGGTAACAGGAGAAGGGTATTCTGGATAGAGACTTAGCTCGAGAGTTTTTTGGCTGGCACAAGCTTGGTATAAGGCCGACTTGGCTTGGAACCGAACCCCATCAGTGATGAATGGAAAGATTTACAACATCAGATAAAGAGTTATGTACTTACCATAACTTGGCATTTGTGTTATCCTATATCACTATTCATCACTCTTGGATCATAGGATCTGACATAGGATTCGAGCTGGAAACTTTACAGACAGCTTCTAGGCTTGAGCTCCTCCCACTCCCATGATCCCTTGCTGGCCTCTAACCCCTCAGATGGAGTTTGCCCTAGAGCTAGAACATAGTGAAAGAAGACCTTAACTAACAGATAGGACATCTCCACTTCCTCTAGGACCCACAGGACGGGGGAAGGAGGGAGGGATAGTGATGAATAGTGACACTGGATAACACGGATGCCAAGTTATGGTAAGTACATAACTTCATAACTCTATCTGATGTTATCCATGTCACTATTCCTCACTCTTGGGTCAGAGTCCCCAGCTATCCTAAATTCTGGGTGTCCTCATGGAAGGACATTCCGAAGAACTGTGGAGCCAAAAGAAGCCCTGTTCCTGGAGACAATGTCAAGTTTATAAAGAGTAACAAAAGTGTGAGGAGTAAACCAGGTGACTGCCGTACAAATCTCATCTATGGAATGACGAGCCAGATAGGCAGCTGACGTAGCCATAGATCTAGGAGTATGAGCTCTGAATGGTCCTGGTAAAGGTAAACCCTTAGATGAATAGACCAAAGAAATACACTTCGAAATCCAATGAGAAATAGTAACCTTAGAAACCGCCTGACCCTGTTTACTGGCTTGAGGCTACCCCTTATCCCATAATGCCTAGCAATAGCTACCCAGATCTCGTTTGAAATAGCTAACTCCAGACATAACAAAAAAAATAAACCAGTCAAATAATCAGTTGACTATATCTGCCATATTCTCTAAGTCAATAGAGGAAAAACAAGAGAACACACAGCCAGTGAAACAGAAATTCCGCTCGGTCCACTAGGACAGGGGGATGGAGGGTGGGACGCAAGAAGGAAGGTGAGATAAAGACAGCTAACATGGAATGTTATGGTAGGTACATAACTTCTTTATGTTAAGTTGTCTATCTCGCCTTCGTTCTTGCTGGTTGGGACAGCATCCCTAGCACCTAATATCCTGGGTAGCTCAGTGGAACAGACTCTTCAGAACAGTGGAACCAAAGTCAGCTCTGCTCCTGTAGACCATATCCAACTTGTAATGAGAAATAAAGGTATGAGGGTTGGCCCATGTGGCAACTGCACAGATGGAATCCATGGGCAACCTAGACTGGAAGGCTACAGAGGTGGCCAAGGCCCTAGTAGAATGACCTTTCGGTTTAATAGGTAACTCTTTGCTCCTTAACTGATAAATGAAATAGTGTAGGACAACCATCAAGACAAGGTTACTTTGGAAACTGGGAGACCTTGTTTGCCCAAGGCATAAGAAAGGAATAGTTGGTTCGACTTCCTTATTTCCTTAGTTCTGTGCAGGTAAAAACGTAACTGCCTATGAACATCCAATTGGTGCAGTTTGTACTCTGCCTTGTTGGAATGATTAGGGAAAAACACAGGAAGATCTATAGATTGGTTTAAATTATTTTTGAGCAGACTTTAGGAAGAAATGAAGGATTAGTCCTCAGAGCAACCCTGTCCTTATGAAAAACCAAGTAGGGAGGACGAACACATAGCGCCTGAAGTTCGGAGACGCGTCTGGCTGAAGTAATAGCTACCAGAAAGAGCGTCTTCCAAGATAGAAACTTGATAGAGCAGGATGCTGCTGGTTCAAAAGGGGCCAGAATTAAGGACATTAGGACTAAATTAAGGTCCCAAGGAGGAGGGGGATCTCTCACTGGAGGCCTAAGAAGAGTTGTCCCTCTCAAAAAAGCTTTACAGAGCTTATGAGACATAATGTTAGAATTAGAAAAACCAACATGAAAGTTAGAAATAGCCGCCAATTGTACCCTGATTGTAGCAGAAGCAGACCTGGAGTGAAACAGATGTGCTAGGAATTCCAGGATTTCGTGGACTGGGGCTGAAAAGGGAACCACATTCCTAACCTTTGCCCAACAAGAAAAACGTTTCCATTTGCTAGCATAAGTTTTCCTCGTTGTAGACTTGTGAGAGGAGACGATAATCTCGCGGACTGCTGGGGAAATGCTGGGAAGCCTGGCTAATGATGGAAGTGGAGGAAACCAAGCTGTGAGCTGGAGAGTTTTGAGGGATTGATGCAACCCACCTGATTGATGAACCAGGAGGTCTGGAATTGGGTCCAGAGTCCAGGGCTGATCGAGAAGGTAATGGTGCAGGAACAAGAACCATATCTGTCAAGGCCAGTAGGGGGCAATGAGGATCATTTTGCAACCCAACGATATTGCTTTCTGTATAAGTTTGGGTATCAGGGGGAAAGGCATAGAGAAGTCCCTGGAGCCAATCGTGGACTAGAGCATCTCTGGGTATGTGACCCGGAAGTGGAAGAAGGGAGAAGTAGTTGCTGCATTTGCTGTTGAAGGGGGTGACAAAGAGATCGGAGCAAGGCTGTCCCCATTTGCAGAAAATAAGATTCGCAACTTCCTGATTCAGAGACCACTCATGAGGCATGAGGATAGCTCTGCTGTGCCTGTCGGCTATGACGTTGGATCTCCTAGGGATGTGCGTCGCAATCAGAAAACGTTGGGAGGAAATCGCCCACTGCCAAAGTCTGAGTGCTTCTCGACACAGGGGGTAGGATCTGGTTCCGCCCTGCTTGTTGATGTACCACACCACTGACATGTTGTCCATTTGAATAGAAATGGCCCCAGAAGGAAGAGAGTCTTGAAGGGCTTGCAATGCCAGGAGCACGGCTCTCATTTCCAGGACATTTATGTGCAGATGGTACTTGTGAGGTTGCCAAGTGCCTTGGCCTGTCCTGCTCAGATAATGCCCCCCCCCACCCTATCAGGGGGGCATCTGTCATCACTGTGGCTATCGGAGGGGTTGTATGAAAGGTCTGCCCTGAGTAACTAGTGGGGAGACCATCCACCAAGAAAGATGTCTTTGGCATGCATCCATGATCATGATCATGCGAGTCATGGGTAGGTCTTGGAAAGACCACTGCGCATACAGAAGCCACTGAAGAATTCTCATATGAAAGCACGCTAGTGGGATTAGAAGAATGGCTGCTGCCATGGAACCCAGAGTTTGAAGGACGTACCTGACTTGGATCCTTTTGCTCTGCATCAGAACCTGTACCTGCTGATGAATTGCGGACACCCTTTCTACTGGTAGCCTTGCAAACATATCCCTTGTGTCTAAGTCTGCTCCTATGTAAGTGATAGATTGACAGGGCAACCAGGCAGATTTTTCAAAATTTATTGTAATGCCTAGCTGGGAGAAGATTGTGATTTTGTAGTTCCCGTGCTTGCATGAGTTGATGCCTGGTGGTAGCAGTAAGGAGCCAGTCTAGATACGAAAACACCTGGAATCCATGATGTCTCAGGTGAGCCGTGACCACTGCCATACATTTGGTGAACACCCTGAGGGCTGTGGTGAGACCAAAGGGCAGAGCTCTGAACTGATAATGACTGACCCCCCCAGCCGGAAGCGAAGATATCTGTTGGAGCGCCTAGCCATCTTGATGTGGTAGTACGCGTCCTGAATATCTATCGAGCACATCCAAATGTCCCGACCCAGAAAGGGTAGAATGGACTGTAGTGTGACCATCCAAAACTTTGTTTTTTGCACAGTCCTGTTTAGTCTGCTATCCAGAATCGGTCTCCAGTCCCTTGTCTTTTTTGGTACTAAAAAGAACCTTGAGTAAGTTCCGGATCCGTGCTGGTCTGCCGGGACTTCCTGGATGGTTCTTTTTTCTAGCAGTTTTGAATCTTCTATTACTGCTTGCTCCTTCAGATTGGGTGGAACACCTGGAAGGGTCTTCCTTGACTGTAAAGGGGGTTGATGGAAGGGAATTTTGTAACCTCCAGATATAATGGACCGTACCCATTTGTCTTGTGTTAAACTTTGCCAGGCTTTTGGGTACAGCGAAAGTCTTCCCCCGACTGCCTCCAGAGGTGAGCAGCTGGGCAACCCTTCAGGGATGCTGGAAGTGCTTATCAGAGAAGGATTCTCTGTTGCCCTGGTTCTGCGGACCTCCTCTGCCACGAGGGCGGCATCTATTATTATTGTTTCCCCCTCTGCCTCTGGAGGAAAAAATCACTACATGTGTCAAGCAAGGCTCCCTGAGATTTACAGAACCACATCTTCCCACTCTTCTGACCCTTGGAGTAAGGTCCAGAGGGAGTGGAAAAACAGACTCCCATGGCAGAGAGAGTCTTGCCTTCTTGCTCACACCTAGTCAAAGTGTCTTTCACCTGTGGTCCAAAAAGAAAGGAACCATCAAAGGAAGTGTTGGTGAAGGACGCTCAAAAGGGTTCTGCAAAGTTACACAGCCACAGCCACGCATGCCTCCTAAGGGCCACACCCATACCTGCGGCTCTACTCGCCCCATCGGCTGCACAGGAAATGAGCCTCATGGAGGAGTTAACAACAGAATTAAGCATCGGTAGCTGGGAAGCTACCTTGGCTTGTGCTCCCTCAGCTGTTGGATCTTGAAGGTTATCTCCGAACTCGTTAAGGAGATCCCTTTGAAGTCGGGTAAAATGACACAGGTAGTTCAGTGACCTCATAGAGAAGGTCACTGAAGCGAACATTCACTTCCCGTATCTGTCCATCATCCTAGACTCCTTGTTAGGGGGATGGACAGACGAAGAGTTCTTTGCTAACTCATTTTTGGTGGCTGCTGCTACCACCATGGCATCAACAGGAACACCTTTAGAAAGGAATTGCTTATCCTGGGGTGCTGTAATGAATTTACTAGGTCTCCTCGGAGTTGGTTCCACTGTATCCAGAGCTGACCAAGCCTTTCGAGCCACCACTGTCATAAGTGGATCAAAAGGTGGAGACATCCAGGAGGTGGAAGGTCGGGAACCGAAAGCATCCAGAAATACAGACTCATCCTTGGTAGGGGCTAGGGAATTCCAGTTCCCCCTGTACTTAAGCATTTCTAGGATGTCCGAGAAGGAAACATCTTCAGAGGGGGATCTCGGGGACCCCTCCGAATCATCTAAGTCTGTATCGGAAGTGACAGACTCGGGGGAGTCAATGTGCTTCCTCTTACACTTTTTCTTCCGAGGGGGCTCCTCTGTGTGATCAGCAGAGGCCTCAAAAGAGGTGGATACACCCAAGTGGGTGTCCTGGAGCATCGGTTCCTTACTCTTGGGGTCTGGAGGAAGAGCAGAGGTTGGCTCAGGCACTACAGGGGACGGAGCCACTGGGGCTGAAAGTGGAGCTGACTCAGAGGACAGCACACTCCGCATGACATTGAAGGCATCCCTGCCATGATGCAGAGAAAGCTCCGGATCCGAAGAAATAGGAATCTTTCTCAGCACCGAGGGGGAAGGCTCCGATGCCGATGTTGGAGCCAAGCTCACCTGCGCCGAAGCTCCGAGAGGGAGAAAGGGGTCGGACAAGGGTCTGATGCCACTAGCCCCCTTGGAGCTGACTAGGGAGCCACGGTGCCCAGATCCCTCGATGGAAGGTACCACTGAGGGAATCGGAGCAGACATTGGAACCGAAGAAGATATTATCGGAGCAGACGGTTCCACTACTCCAACCCCAATGAACTCTGGCTCCGAACTCATTGGAGTTGGTGGAGGAACATCAAGAGAAGTGGACGGAGCCGATACCTGTTGAGGAGGGCTGGACGACAACAATTTAGCTAGTGCCTGTGACTTTTGCAACCTACTGACCACTCTCTCCACATCATGATCCAGCAGTCTAGAGGATCGAGAGGAGTGAGAGGATCGGTGACGACGCTCGCTCTGAAGTAAAGGAGACCGAGAAGCCGAATGTACCGACTCTAGGGAAGGGGGCCTCAGCCTCTTGTGGCTCTGTGATGGCTCCGAAGCCTCTGATGAAGCCGACGGGGAGATTGTCTTGTCGGTGTCAGCTGGAACCGACGTAGAAAGTAAGTCCTGAACCAAAGACGGCTCTGAAATTGGAGCAGACAGCTTAGTGGATTTAGGGAATTTCACTGGCTGTGAGCTCTTGGCCGGTGAATCCTGGGGTTTTAAAAGACCCCTAAGAATCAACTTATTCTATGCTCCTGCAGGACTCTTGGACTAAAGGCATGGCAAATAGAACAAGAGTCCTGCAGGTGCACAGCCCCTAAACAATAGACGCAAGAAGTGTGCCCATCTGTCAGAGACATTTTCTGACAGAATGAGTCACACTTCTTAAGCCCAGAAACTTTAGATTCCTTTGACATACTTTACTGTAGAAGGAAACCAACCAATTTTTAACAACAATAAAAAGAAGCAATATTCAGTCTACAAGAACAGCAAAAAACACACCTACTAGAAAGGCCATAGATAAAGTTTTTTTTTTTTTTTTTTTTAGAAAATAATAGGAAAGCCTCTAATTTAAATGGCTAGCCTATAAGGAAGAAGCAGTAGGAAAGCCTCTAACTTAAACGGCTAACCTGGAATGTAAGGGGGGTGGGGGAGAACTCTCTAAGTTAAACGAGTTCTACAAAAAAAGGGATACTATATAATAAACAATTATCTACCACAGAAATATAATTATTGCTAATAATAAAGTACTAAAAGAGATAAAAATCTAGTGAAGAATTACACAAAAAACTCTATATAAGCCTGAGCCAGAAAAACGACACCTCGCAGCCGAAGCGGCAAACAAGATCTGGGTAGCTATCGCTAGGCATTATGGGATAAGGGGTAGCCTCGAGACAGTAAACAACTCTCGAGCTATTGAAGATGGCCGAGTCGGAGCAGAGGATTGGCTCTGATCCCAACCAGAAAGAACGAAGTCGAGATGGACAACTTAACATCAGATATTCCCCTTTTTTGGAAAAGTTACGGAAGAAAACTGGCAATTGAACTGACTGATTCAAATTTGCCTCCCTAGCTATCTTAGGCATAGAGGAACATTTCGTTCAGACAGCCACTCTGTCTTTATGAGATATCATGTGAGGTGGTTTGATAGAAAGAGTCTGCAACTCTGAAACCCATCTTGCTGAAGTTATGGCCACCAGAAAATGGTCTTCCATGATACAAATTTCATATCACATGTAGCAGCAGGCTCAAAGGGACTCTGTGTAAGAGATTGCAGCACAAATGAAAGGTCCTAAGGGGGAAAATGAGGCCGGAGCAGAAAAACACCTTTCAAAAATGCCTTACACAGATGACAGAAAAAAGTAGGTTCCTCGCAAACATGGAAATTAGAAATGGCCACCAACTGCACTGTGATAGTTGAGAAACTAGCTTCATGTTGAAAAAGTGAAGACAAGAACAAGAAGATATCTGGAATGGGAGATGAAAAGGAGTCCAGATTATGCTGTCTGGCCCAGATAGAAAACATTTTCCATTTACTTGCATATACCTTCTTAGTGGATGCCTTCTGAGAAGCCAGATTAATTTTTATGCCAGGTGATGCAAGCTTGGACTGATACAGGATTATGGGAAGTGGACAAACCACATAGTCAGACGAAGAGTCTGAAGGTTGGGGGTTGGAAGCTGGGAGGGGTGGGAAATCAGATCTGGAAGAGGATCTAGTACTCAAGGGGGGGTACCTTCAGATGTGATCATAGGAGGGGAACCACATCTGCCGAGCCCAAAAGGGGGGTGATGAGGATCAAGGTGGGCTTGATGAGATGAGCCTTCTGAAGCACTCTGGGAATGAGAGGTATAGAAGAATAGGCGTAAAGGAGACCCGGAAGCCAACCTTGAACCAGAGTGTCCCTAGGGCACTTCCCGACTGGGAATCGGGGTGAAATACTAGCTGCATTTGTGGTTGCGAGGGAAGCAAACAGATTGCAGCTCGGATGACCCCAGCAAAGGAAAATCTCTTGCCAATGAAGGATTCAGGAACCACTCGTGAGGACTCAGGATGGTCCTGCTGAGTCTGCTTGCCAACATGTTGGACTTGTCAGGAATGTGCATTGCAAGGAGAAAGCACCCTGAGGACATTGCCCATTCCCATACCCTCATGGCCTTGCAACAAAGCAGATAAGAGCATGTGCCCTCTTGTTGGTGATGTACCACACAACTGCCATGTTGTCTGTGTGAACTATAATGGTACCCAGAGAGAGGCAGTCCTAAAAAGCTTGCAACGTTAAAAGGACTGCTGTCATCTCCAGTACATTTATGCGCAGTTGGGTCTCAGCGGAGGATCACATACCTTGGACCGTCTTCCCCTGGTAATGTCTCCCCCAAAAGGGAATCATCCGAGGTCACAGTGGCACTGGGGGGAGGAAGAGGAAAAGGTCTGCCCACTAGGAGGTCAGGAGACTGAATCCACCAAAGAAGATGACACCTGCACACTGGAGTGAGTCCACTGCAGAACCCTCACGTATTATCTGGCTAATGGCATGAGATAGATTGCCGCATCCATGAACCCTAAGGCCCTCAGAATAAGACAGACCTGAGGACGAGGCAGATCTACAAGGCATTGAACGTGAGCTCTGATTAGATAAACATGTCGAAGAGGGAATGCTGCAATCTCTGACACAGTGCCCAGCTGAATTCCAATAAATTCCAAATTTTGGGATGGAAGCAGATTCTATTTGGGCAGATTCACTGTGATTCCTAACTGGTCGAACAGGTGAAGCAAGTACTGAGTGGCTGTGACCAGTCAATGCTGGGTGGGGGCTGTGAGGAGCCAATCGTAGAGGTGAGGAAACACCTGGAATCCTGCAGTCTCAGGTGAGCTGCGACCACTGCCATGCACTTGGTGAACACCCAAGGGGCTGTGGTGAGTGTGACTCGCCTGCACTGGCCTAGTAATCAAGGAGACTCAATCCTCACCACTGGCAACAGTGAGGGACATACACAATGAGAGGATGACAAGTACACACACAGTAAAGTACAATTTCCCTTAATAGCACACAAAGATCACAGTCAGTCTGGGGCTGGTTTCTCCCTCCTTCTCCAGATCCCCAATAAGACTCCCCACTGGCACAGCTATAGGGTTAAGATCTCAGCTGAGGGATCAAGCCAAGACCTCCAGCATCCTCTCTGTCCAACCAATGCTTCGTGTCCCTGCCCAAGTAGCTAACACACATACACTTTGAGATTTGATTTATACACAAACACACACCTGGGAAAGGCCAGCACAGGTTTACTAGCTATGCCCTCTTCTGCCCAGACCATAAGGTAGTTATCACTGCCACCAGATCCCCTTTATCAGCTACTTTTAGGCCCTTCCCAAAGGGTGACCAATCCTACTGTGTAATGCTAATCCAAATAAGTGTGACCAAGAGCAAGGCTATTTAGGAGTGGTCTGTACAGTGTCACCAAATACATATGCAAGTACTTTAAGAGCTTAAACATGTCTCACAAATATCAGCCAAAAAAGATAGGTTTAAACATAAACATATTTAATAATAAATAATAAAAGAACAAGACAATACTCAATCAACACACTAACTGCAGAGTTCGGAATCACAGGAAATATTTTAAAACATTGCAGGACAGTCTCAAATAAATACAGAAAACATCTAATCTAATATTTACTATATTCCAATCTATAACCAAGAGATACTATGCCCTAAATAACTTACTTACAGAGCAAGACAAGAGCAGATGATGATGAGTGGATTTCTTCCTAGGCCCAAGACAAAATGCACAGTCTTTCTCTGAGAGAGTTCTTAAATCAATATTAAATATTATTTCTGGGTCAGCCTGGGTGACATCACTCTGTCACCTGCCTTCAGTTCCCAGGCTAATAGAAACTAACATCTCTGTGTTAAAAATACATCTCTCTCAGATGTTTGCCCAGAACTGGACATTGTAAAACAAACAATTTTACATTTTAAACCTAGTAATTACTTCTCTCCAGGACAACAGAAAAAAACTTCTAGCTCTAGACATCATGTCTTCTTGCTGCATTGAAACTAACTTTTATAGCACATCGTAAAGCACCTAATTTCAACTTATTTTCTTGAAGTTTTGTGTCTTCTATGTTCCAGCAGGGTATGCTGTGGTTACATTCTTGAAGTCAGTACATAACATACAGTTCTATATAAATCATATCAATATTCACAAATGACAGAAGTATTCACAAAATTCAAGATAGCTGGGCTGGCAGTGTCACAACCCCCTCCCCCACAAAAGCTCAATCTAGTTTTTCAAGTGACCCTTGAGAAACGTTACTTGAGAGGGTTGAGCCTGTTTGTGAATACCTTACCCCATTCCCTGTCTTGAGAGCCCATCTGCAATGGCATTGCTAACCCCACTGCAGTGCTGCACTATCATATCATATAATTGCAACCCTAGGCTCCACCTTAGTAACTTGGCATTTTGCTGGGCTGCTCGATGTATGTTTGTTGGATGTGGTGTGGTCTGTAACTATAGTGAATTTCCTAACATACGGATAAGGCTGAAGTTTCTCCAGTGCCCACACTATGGCTAGGCACTCCTTTTCTACAGCTGCAAAGCATTCATCCCTGGGTTGGAGCCTATGACTGAGATACACCACTGGGTACTCTTCTCCCTCTGAGGAAACCTGGCTAAGTACAGCCCCCACTCCATGGTTTGAAACATTCACCTGCACAGCAAATTCTTTGCTGTAATCTGGACTGGCTAACACAGTGGGTCCTCCCAAAGTTCCTTTCAACTTCTAAAATGCCTGCTCACATGCTGGGGTCCACACTACCTTATCTGGCCTGTTTTTCCTTGTCTGGTCTGTGAAGGGAGCAGCTTTGGTACTATAACTGGGGACGAACTTTCTGTAGTACCCAGCTGTCCCTAAGAATTCCCTCATCTGCTTTTTCGTAACAGGGGCAGGCCATGCCTGAATGGCTTCCACTTTGGCAGGTTCTGGCCTGATCTTACCACTCCCCACTCTATATCCCAAGTAGGCGACCTCTGCCATACCCACCTGACATTTACTGGGCTTAATGGTCAACCCTGCCCTCTGCAGTCTGCCCAGCACCTCCCCGACATGCTGAAGGTGCTCCTGCCAGAAATGGCTGTAGATAGCAATTTCATCTAGGTAAGCAAGGGCAAAATCTCCTCCTAGGATACGATCTACCAGCCTCTGGAAAGTCTCTGGGGCATTTTTCATCCCAAAGGGCATCTTCGTGAACTCATACAAGCCAAAAGAAGTCACAAAGGTTGACCTCTCTCTAGCACTGGGAGTCAAGGGCACCTGTCAGAAACCCTTGGTAAGACGAATAGTGGTAAGGTACTTAGCCCCACCCAGCTGCTCTAGGGCTTCATCTGTCCCACGCATGGGGTAAGCATCTGACTCTGTGTGACTACTTAATTTCCTGTAGTCCACAAAGAACCTGGTGCTGCCATACTTCTTTGGTACCAGCACCACTGGGGAGGCCAAGGGATTGCTGGACTGCCGAATTACCCCTAGTTCCAACAGTTCCTGTATCACCTCCATCAGAGTCTGTTTGACTCTCTCAGGCACCCTATAAGGGGCCTGCATAATAGGCCTTTGGGGTCCTGTATCCACATGGTGCTGCACCAGGTGGGTGCACCCTGATTTGCCAGTGAACATATCCTCAAACTCCTGTAACACTGCTTGTATTTCTCAAACCTGGGTGGGGGATAGCTGCTGGGACATTGCTACCCTTCCACTCAGGTGTCAGTTCGAGCCTCAGTGAGGAGATCAGTCACCAGATCCCCCTCAGACTCCTCCTGCCATCCATTGTAAATACTCAGCACAAGGGCCTCCCTACCATAGTTTGGTTTCATCATATTAACATGGTACAATTTGTGCCCCTGCCTCTTAACTAGCAGTTCTACCATGAAGTTAACATCACTGGCCCTCCTTCCCACCTAGTAGGCCCCCTCCCAAGCTGCCTGCAGCTTGCTGTGTCGGACAGGAATGAGAACCATTACCTGCTGCCCTACAGCATACTTTCTAGCTCAAGCATTCCTGTCATACCAGACCTTTTTCTGCTGTTGGGTTTCTGCCAGGTTCTCCTGGGCCAAGCCCATGAGTTCCCTGAGCCTTGTCCTGAGGTTTAGGACATATGCTACAACAGACTGCTTGTGGGATTCACACTCACTCTCCCACTCATCTCAAATCAAATCTAGACATCCCGTCACCCTATGCACATACAGCAACTCAAAGGGTAAAAAAACCTGTGGAGTCCTGGGCCACTTGTCTGTAAGCAAACAGATGGGGCAAATATTTATCCCACTCCTTCATAAACTGGACTGCAAATGCCTGTGGCATCGTCCTGAGTGTGTGTAGAGTTTAACCTCCCAACAAGACTATTAGTCTGGGGATGATAGGGAGTGGTCTTTAGGTGCTTCACCTCACAGTACTTCCACAGACGAGCCAGCAGGTCGACATGAAATTGGCACCTCTGTCAGTCAGTATTTCTTCTGGGAAACCGACCCTGCTGAAAATCTCTAACAAAGCATTTGCCACTTTTTCTGCCTCAATGGAGGACAGAGCCACTTCCTCAGGGTATCTGGTAGCATAATCTATTACCACTAAGATATACTTTTTCCCTGTGGAACTTGGGGTACTTAGAGATTCCACAATATCCATAGCAACCCCCTGAAATGACTCCTCAATCACAGGCGAAGGCATCAAAGGAGCTTTCACCTCGTCTCCTACCTTGCCTACTTTTTGGCACTGCTCACAGATCCTGCAGTTCCCTGTTACATCTCTGGAAATCCCAGGCCAATAAAAGTTCTGCATGTGTCTCTTTGTACGTTTTATGCCCATATGACCTGCAAAGGGAATATCACGGGCTATGGCTAGAAGGGACAGACAGTAGGCTCTGCGTACTACTAACTGCTGTATTCTCTCAACCTCTAGCCTTCTCTCAGGGGTTGACTCTATACAGTAACCCTTTGTCCCAGTCTACAGACTCCCCTTTCCCTTGGGAATCAGGTGCTTCATTAGCTACCTCTCTCAGGCCTTGTAAACAAGGGTCCAAGAACTCAGCCTGTCTCAGCTCTCTTTGTAACCCTTCCCAGCTCCCCGTCCACAGGAAGTCTGGTATTCTCTGATAGCAGTGCCTCACTGTTACCCTGGGTGCTACTACTACTCACTGCTGCCTTTGCAGTCACTCTATCCAAGGGAACATCAGTACCCACAAGCGGCTGTGGGTCACCTTCAGTCTCAATGCTACAGGGTAGCTCACTCCCTGAAGTAACCACCTCACCAGTCCTAGCTGCAAGTGTGCAGTCTTGTCTGTGTCTCCCCAAGTAAGCCAGACCCATATGCTTGTCTCCAAGCCTGACTGTATGTAACTGCATGCACACACACTACTGCATTATCAAAATAATTCCCTATCAGGATATCTGCAGGGATATCCTCAAACACACCTGCTTGCTGGCTTCCTTTTCCACCCTCCCAGTCAAGGTGAACCCTAGCCAAAGGTATCTGGAATGGGGACCCTCCTAAAGCTCTGACTGGAATAAACTGCCCAAGCAAGTAGTTCTCCTCTGTAACCACCGCAGGCTTCACAATGGTTAGGTCAGAGGCTGTGAGTCTCTTAGCCATGGCCTCTTTCCCATTCAGTAAGATAGGATATAATCTCTTGTGGTAGTTTGGTACCCTTGTTGTCTCGAGACAACCTACTGTTGGCATTTAGTCATTCCCACTTACTGGCTCTCCCACCTTTTGTTCCTCACCTTGCCTCCATGGACATCTATATGTTACATGGGCCCACTGGTTGCATTTAAAACATTTAACCCTTGTCCTGGACATGTACCTGGGACTAGTGGCTTCCTCTGCTACTGGCGGACTCTGTTGGGACAGTCTGGACTGCCCACCATAGGTTCTCTTAGACCCTTGAGCAGCACTGGGTGTCCCTTTCCTGTGCAGTGATGCCCTGCTTGCTAGGTACAGATTTCCCTTCTTCCCCAACTCATCTGCAGTAGTGCATTGTCTATCAGCTAACCAGATTCTCATGTTTTCAGGCAAAGTGCTAAAGGCTTGTTTCCTCAACAAAAGGTCTGCCAGCCCTTCAAAAGAGGTGACCTGAGATCCGCTCACCCACCTATGAAAATAAGTGCTTAGTTCAGCAAAATATCATATTCACACACATTACCTGCCTTGCATCTATGCTTACAAAACGTTTTCTTACAACCTTCAGGTGTTAACTTAAAACATTCTAAAAGACAGTTCTTTACAACATTATAATTTAAACAGTCAGTATTAGACAGTTTAGAAATTACAGTTATAGCTTTACCATGGAGTGAGGGAGTCAGGAACCGTACCCAGAGCCCTTGGTCAACTTTATGCCCTTTCAAACATGTGAATGAAATTATCAAAATTATCCCCCTCTGTAAATTGTGGAAGAAATTTACTGATCATTGTTGCTTCTGGGGTTCTGTTATTCCCTTCTCCATTACCTTCATGACTCTGGGGAAGAGTCAGCATCTCCTTTTCATGTTACCTCTGCCGCTCCTTCTCCTCAGCTTCCAGTCATCACAGTTTCTCATTTTCTTCACCCTTTAGACATTGCAGTTTCTCATTTTCCTCAGTCTCTAGCTGCCTCAGTTTCTCTGCTGCCTCTATTTCCAAACATTTGGCCTCTAGGTCAAGTCTCTAACTCCAGATAGATTTTTAAGTCCTCTGTGGAAAGGTTGGGCTATCCATTTTCTGAGAGTTGTACATCTCCAAGGCCAGTCTGATCATCCTCCTGGGTCCTAATCTGTGATGCAGCTGTGACTACAGCTACAATCATGCCTGCTTTATTCAGGCTGGCATGCACCAGTCCTTTAGCCTGGCACATCTCAGCCAACTGGCTCCTTGTCAGCTTGCCATACTCCTCTGCTGACATGCTTCCCTGCTCTCCCTGGCTAAGTTAACAAAGCTAACAAAAAAATAAAACAATTGTGATATGAACTCAATGTTCACTGCTTGGCTGATTGAGAGTACAAACACCTTCAGTGACCACTGTACGCAGGCTACAGGAATTCAATATCCACACCACTACAAGCCAGTTAATATGTGATGTGGCTAACTCACCACGGTCAACAGATTAATATGTAATGTGGATATCCTACCACTACCAACAAATTAATGTGTGTACCTCCCTCACTGTTGTCAGTGGTGAAGACTGAGGCTCCCTGATTACTGGGCCAGTGCAGGGGCATCACAGTGAGACCAAAGGGCAGGGACCTGAACTGGTAATAATTTGGCCCCCATGAGAAAGCAGAGATGTCTCCTGGAGCACCTGTCTATTTTTATATGACAGTACATATCCTGGAGATCCACAGAGCACATCCAATCATCCTTGTGCAGAAGGGGTACGACGGACTGGACAGTGACCATCCAGAACCTGGATTTCTTGACAAAGAGATTTAACCTGCTGAGGTCCAGTACTGGACTTCGGTCCCCTGTCTTCTCTGGTACCGAAAAGAAGTGAGAGTAATTTTCGGTTTCTTGTTGTCCTGGGGGAACCTCTTGGATGGCTCTCTTCTGAAGAAGTCTGAGCACTTCTTGCTGAGCTAACTCCCTCTGGTGGGGTGGCACATCTCGTAGGCACTTCCTGGCTGGAGGGGGTGGCTGAGAAAAAGGAATAAAATAGCACCTGGAGATAATATTTAGAACCCAGTGATCTCTTGTAATATTTGCGCAGGCCAAAGAGTGAAAAGATAAACAACCCGTGACAGTCTCCAGGACAGGACAGTCAAGAAGCACCTCAGGAGTGCTGGGGGGTTTCTCAGAGAAAGGTTCCCTGGAGCCCTGATTTTGCAGACCTCCTCTACCCCTGGGGTGGCATCTGCCAAAGAACATTCTTCTCCAACCTCTAGAACAGGGCTCATCCTGGAAGGAAGACTGCAACTTCCGAAACCACATTTTTCTAGTCCCTCATTGCATCTTGGAAAAGGCGCACTGAGGGGCAGAAAACTTGATTACCACAGTCGACAAGGTCTTATCTTCCTGCTCATTGCAGATGAGTGTTTGACCGAAGGACCAAAGAGGGTAGATCCATCAAAGGGGACATATTGGTGAAGGACGCCTTAAAGGACTCCACAAATCCACAAAGGAACAGCCAGGTGTGGCGCCAAATAGCAATGCCTGTACCAGCCGCTCGAGAGGTGCCTTCAGCAGAGATGGAAATCAGTCTCATTGAGGAATTAGACAGGGAAGTAACAGTAGACAGCTTGGGGGACCCCTTACTTAGTTCGCCAGCAGACTCCAAATCAGACTTCAGACAAATGGAGTACCACAGGGTTCAGTCCTGGGTCCTCTCCTGTTTGGTAACTACTTCTCTGAAGTACAAGCTAACACAGAAGGTCTTTGGTTAACTAGATTCACAGATGACTGCAAACTAGGAGCCATAATTGAAACTCCTAACAATGTGGACATCCTACAAAAGGGCCTCACTGAGACAGATGTCTGGTGTCAAAGCCATGGTCTCAAGCTCAATGCCAAAAAGTCCACTGTCATTCCCTTTGGTAAAAACTCTGTACCCATGAACTACCACAGAGGCGGTAGTCTACTTAACACCGAAAGTGTGATAAGAGACCTTGGGACACAGGTGGACAGTAGTCTCTCCTTTGATAATCACATCGCCACAGTGGTCAGGAAATCCTTCTACGTGGCACGCCTCATCACAAAAGGTTTCTCATCCAGAAAAAGAGAGGTCATTGTTCCCCTCTACTCATCACTCATTAGACCCATTATAGAGTACAACACCCCTTTTGGTATGTACCTCACAAGACATCTACAACTGGAAAGGCCACAAAAATACCCCACAAAGGGGATTACTGGCCTCAAACAGATGCCTTACGCAGACAGTCTCAAAAAACTCCAGCTTTACTCCATCGCATATCGCCTACTCAGAGGCGATCACTGCCTAACACACAAAGCTACGTCAAACCCAGAGCTGTTGGACATGCTCCACTTAAAGAAATCCCAATCCCTCTGAGCTACACACTCTAGGTACCCAAACCTTGTCACCACAATAAACAGAACATGCTGGAGGGATAGATTCCTGTCCCAGAGACTTCCCATACTCTGGAACAGACTACCTATCTATGTTAAACAGAGCTCCTCATTAGCACTCTTCAAGAAAAATCTTGATGATTGGATGGGTAATAGGAAATTCATCCCGGGGATCACTTCTGTGGTTCTGCTTGACAGGGGCACAGGAAAATAATTTTCTTGGGTGGCGAAAGCCAGGGTACCTTTTTGGCTAGGCTTGTATAGGCCCTAGGGCCAATAGCCTAGCATCTACCTATGAACAATTCAGAAAGGGAAGTGGTAAGCTCCTTGACCAAGTCCCTCTAGAGTCTGCTGAAATGTGCCAAGTAGTTAAGCGCCCACAGACTGAAGGTAGCTGAGGCGAAGACTCACTTTCCATGTCGATTGCCCGGGACTTTCGGTTAGGGGGGATGAACAGATGTACCTTGTTCTGCCAATTCTTTCATGGTGGCAGCGGCTAGCACAACAGCATCGACTGGCATGCCTTTTCAACAAAACTGTCAGAAGAGGGACTCAGAAACTTGGCAGGTTTTGATACTGGCTTCACAGTACCCGGGCTTCCTTCCATTCCTTTCTGGAGAAGAGGTTTACGAGTTCATCAGCAGGGGGGAGGTCTAGGAGGTAGATCTGTGGGATTAGAGGGCGGCAGGGGATCATGGGAGTGGGAGGAGCTTGAGCCTTGAAGCCGTCTGTAACGTTGCTGGTGTGGATCTTATGTCAGATCCTACAACTCAAGAGTGAGGAATAGTGACATGGATAACATCAAATCTATCCATTGCCAAACAGAAAAGTAAAGATTCAAATTTTCTGGATTAAAAAAGGGGTCGTCAGTGTGGGAGAGGGGAACAAAGTCTCTTAAACGGTCATTCTGATCTAATGTGGGCTGTTTACATGCATTTTGCGCTATCAAAACCGGATAAATCCCTTGGAAAATTTGGAAAAGGGCTGAAAAACTTGAGATTCCCTGCATCAACTCAACCCTTTCCATCATACTTTTTGCTCACCTCTGCAGCAGAGGGGTCAAAAACTAAATAACCAACCAAAGTAGAATCTAAAACAAGAAGGTATGTACATATAATGCTCCATCTGTGTTGTCCACTTTCATTTTCCTCAGTGGATGGTTTTGGATCCGACACTCTGATCAGACTTGGTCATTACACTAGCTCATGGCCACCAACAAACTCTCAAGCTCCTTTCCTACCCATAATTCACTATGCCTAATGTCCCTCAAATCCTATTTAGAGCTTGAGAGAGAAAGAAAGAAAAACTAGAAAAGAATTGCCATAACTGGAGTTCAACACAAGGGACATATGGCGTCCTTAAAAGTCGCATTCGTCCAGACGTCATTTGTGAGAAATGGAGAGGGGGTGGAGGCAGGTGAGATGAAGAAGAATGAAAATGGACAACACACATGGAAAGTTATGGTAAGTAGGCAAGTTCTTTATCTGATGTTGTCAATTTTTATTCACTCCTCAACTGACAGGACAGAGTTTCCAGCTACCTAAATTCCTGGGTGGACTCGAAGGATACTCCTGAGTACAGTTGAGCCAAAGACCACTCTTCCCCTTATGTTCAGATCTAGTCTACAGTGAGTGATAAAGGTGTGAGGATTTGACCAAGTTGCAGCTGCACATATTTAGACCATGGGTGCTCTAGATTGGAATATAGTGGAAGAAGCTATAGATCTAGTTGAATTAGCTTTTATTGGTTTTGGTAATGGGAGATTCAATTTGCTGTAGATAAATGAAATGCAATTTGTCAACCATGTAGCTAGAGTTGCCTTTGTAACTAATTCACCCAACTTGTTATGTGGAAAGGAAACAAACAGCTGGTCTTTCTAGTTTCTTTTGTTCTGTGCAGGTAGAAACGTAATTGCCTATGAACATCCAGTAAGTGCACGATATATTCTCCTTTATTTGTACAGTTTGGAAAAAATACTGGCAGGTTAATGGCTTGGTTAATGTTGGATTCTGACACCACCTTAGTTAGGAAGGAAGTACTGGTAGGTAAGGTGACCCTATCCTTGTGGAAAATCAAGTATGCAGGCTTAGAAAATAATGCCTGAAGTTCTGAAATTCTTCTAGCAGATGTAATTGCAACAAAAAGACAGTTTTCCATTTCAAAAATTTTAATTCATTTAGCTGCAGGTGCAAAGAGAGAATGTGTTAAGCCTTGCAGTACCAAATTTACATCCCATGGTGGTATAGGATCTTTATAAGGAGGTCTAAGTAGAAGAGTACCTTTCAAAAAGGCTTTGTTCAGTTTAGAGGAAGCCAATGAAGAATTTTGAAACCCCACATAAAAGTTAGAGATGGCTGTGAGTTTATTTTTATTTAACATTTGCTTACTGGGAAAGTCCGACTGGGAAAGAGACATTTTCATCAGAGGCCTGGGGAGAAATGCCACAGATGCATGCCTTCTGAATGTGGGAGAAAATTGGAGCACCCGGAGGAACTCACAAATGCAGGGAGGACATGCAGACTCCACAAAGAAAGCACTCCAGCTGAGAATCGAACCGGTGAACCTATTGCTGCGAGACAACGCTAACCGCTGCACCACCCAAAAGTTGAACTTTAATGGTAGATGAATTAGCACCCTCATTAAACCCACTAAAAATTCAAGAACAGCATGAATCGGGGCTGAGAAGTGATCTACCAGACTCTACTCTGCACAATAAAGAAATCTTCTCCATTTACTTTCGTAGAGGGTTTATGGGAAGATAACAGTACAGAATGGACAGGTGAAGAGAGTATAGGATACCTGGCTATTAATGGAATTGGAGAAACCATGCAGTCAGTTTGAGATTTGAGATGTCCGGGTGAACAATGCCTGCCGGGAGAGACAGAAGGCATGGAGTTGGATCCAGAATCCAAGGTGGGCACAGAAGATGAGGACAAAGAAAGGGAAACCAAATTTGTCAAGGCAGTAAGGGGCAATCAGGATGACTTTGCTCTTCAACCTGGCTGCTTTCTGAAGGAATTTGTAAATTACAGGAGTTGGCGGATAAGCGTACAGAAGACTGGTGGGCCAATCATGGAGTACACTATCCCTTTGTGAGTACCCTGGTGGGGGGATTCGGGCAAAGAAGCTGCTGCCCTCGTTACTTAGGGGAGATGCAAAAAGAGTGCAGTAAGGCTGGCCCCACTGATGGAAAATCATGTCTGTCATTTTGTTGTTGAGAGACCACTCATTAGGTAGCAAGATGGACCTGCTCAGTTTTTTTGCTATCATGCTGGTCTTCCCCTGAATATGTGTTGCAATTAGAAAGCGGTTGGAAGAAATTGCCCATTGCCACACCCTCAGGGCTTCTCAACATGTTGTCCATTTGGATCGCAATTGTTCCAAGATAGAGAGAGTTTTGGAATGCTTTCAATGCCGCAAGCACAGCTCTCGTTTCCAGAACACTGATATACAAATTGGCACCTTCAGGGGACCAAGCACCTTGGACAGTCTTCCCCAAAACATGCCACCCTTCTCCACCCAATATGGGAAGTGTTCATGGTCACTATGGCCTTGGGCTGAGGGAGAATGAAAGAATGACCTTGCGACAGTTGTGACTGCATCCACCAAGAAAGATACTGTTTGCATACCCGAGTTATTCTTCTCTCGTTTGACTTGGATTGAGAGAGAGAATTGACCAGTGTGTTTGTAGCATCCACTACAAAAATCTTGTGCGATATCTTGCTAAAGGAACTAATGCAATTGTTGCGGACATTGATCCCGGGGCTTGCAGAATCAATCGAGCTGAAATCCTGGTACAGCAAATTATTTTCTTGATCTGATTTTTTATTGTTTGAACTCTCAAAATGGGAAGAGATGCTTCCACAGATACTGTGTTAACCTGTGTTGAACATTGCTCCTATCAATTCCAATGTCTGAGTAGGCTGTAATTGTGACTTGTAACTGATGGTTATTCCAAGATTTGCAACACTTGGTCACGCACTTGTACCAGCTGATGCCTGGTCGCAGTGGTAATGAACTAGTCATCTAAATAGGGAAACACCCAGAATCCCTGCAGTCTCAAGTGAGCCATACACTTCATGAACATCTTGAGGGCTGTAGTGAGGCCAAAGGGCAGTGCTCTGAACTGGTAATGATTGCTCCTAGTCAGAAATACCTTTTGCACCATCTGCTCATTTTTATGTGATAGTACGCATCCTGAAGGTCTATCGAGCACATCTAGTTGTCCTTGCTCAGAAAGGGCAGAATGGACTGAATTGTGACCATCCGAAACTTGGTGTGTCGAACGGATTTGTTCAACACAATGAGGTCTAAAATCGGTCTCTAGTTCCCTGTTTTCTTTGGCACTAAAAAGAATCTTGAGTGAGTTACAGATTCTATTTGTTTTGGAGGGACCTCTATGATGACTCTTTCTAGCAGCTTTTGGATTTCAAATGCTGCTACCTCCCTCTGACTAGGTGGAACATCAGGGATTTTCCTAGGTAACAGAAGTGGTATTGAAAAGGGAATAGTATAACCACTGGAAATGATTCTCTGCACCCAAGTGTCCTTTGTTATGTTTAGCCAGGCTTCCTGATGCAAAGATAAGTGACCCTGACTGCCTGTTGGAAAACGCATCTCTAGACCCTTAGTTTTGTGGGACTCCTCTGGCACGGGGGACATCTTCTGCTATTATCATTCCCCCCTCTGCCTTTGGGGGAACTACCTCCACATGTGTCCTGGAAAGGAGCCCGAGACTTCCTGAACAACAACTTTTGACCTACACACTGATTCCTAGAAAAGGCCAAATGAGGGGCCAAAAATGCATGCCCACTGCAGACAGGGTCTTTTCGTCTTTCTCACACCTAGACAATGCATCTTTTACTGTGGGGCCAAACAAAAAAGAACCATTAAAGGCAGCATTGACAAAAGATGACTTGAAGCACTCTGCAAAATCATGCAAGTGCATCCAGGCATGCCTCCTGATGGAAATACTTAAACCTGCTTCCCTACTGGCAACTTCTGCAGAGTGCAAGATGAGCCTCAAGTACAAATTTGTAATAGATTGAAGGGTAGCCAAATGTGAGGCTACAGAAGTTTGAGCCTCTGCAGCAACCGTCCCTGAAAGGGAGTTGGAAGCTCCATAACCAAGTCCCTTTGCAGTCTTGTGAAGTGTGCCAAGTAGTTCAACAATCTTAAAGCAAATGTTGCTGAAACAAACTCGCTTCCTAAGTCTGTCTAGTGCCCTAAAATCTCTGTTGAGGGAATGGACAGTGTAAATCTACTTGGCAAGTTCCTTCTTTGTAGCTGCTGCCACGACCATTGCATCAACTGGTGCACCCTTACTCCAGTGTTCTCTTCCTTCTGGTGGAAGCCAGAATCCTGTCTTGTCTTTTGGGGATCAGCTCCATTGTATCAGGTTCTTTCCATGCCCAATTATAAACTAAATCAATAAGTTAATCAGCGGACAGAGTAACCCAGGATTTAGACAGGCCAGTCCCGAAAGCCTCCAGAAATACTGACTTCTCAGGAGGTGGGTTTTGGGCAGACCAACTACTCTTCCATTTAAGGATCTCAAGGATGCCCGTAAATGAGGTGTAATCGAGTGCTGATTTGAGAGACCCTTCTCCCTCATCAAAGTCGATATTCTTGGTGACTGACTCCTGGGGGACTCCGAGCACCTCCTCTTGGATGTACTCTTCCTCGGGACTTTTTTGGTGGAATGATTCGGAGAAGTATCAGAAGAGATGACAATACCTGGCTGGGTGGTCTGGAAGCTTTGGGCTGGCTGCCCCTGTGGAGTAGTGTGCTGAGGATCATGGTGCAAAGTCAGCTGAGATGTCGAGGGTGGATCCAAGGGAGAAGGACTCACCTGACTTGCTGAAGCAGAGAAAATCTTCTTCACAACCTCGAAAGCAGACCGCTCAGGAGAAAAAGAAGTCAACAGAGCCGAGAAAGTGAGTTTCTGGCCCGCCACCTCCCTCCGCAACAAGAGCCTTCCACCCGAGGTGGAAGCCAGAGCCAAGCTATCCAAATCCAAAGCTCCAAGAGGAGCAGATAGCTCCGAAAACCTTGGAGTCAATCCTATCCCCCTAGGATCCAACCTGGAAGCTCTGGCTCAAAGGAGTCTTCAGGATCCAAAGATGTCGGGGATGGTGCAATCAGATATACAGTTGGGTCCAAAGACAAAGCTGTCTTTGGATCGAACACAGAAGGGCCCAGAATGCTCGGATATGAGGACTCTAATAACCCCTCCTCTGACCCAGTTTGTGGTATCAGTGGAGCAGTAGATGGACGGTGTTCCTGACCCAAGGGGGTAGGAACTGTGAAGACTCCCTTCTGAAATTGCTCCGTGAAGAATCTCATCATCCTTTCTACATCTGTCTCAGTGAGACTTCTGGAGGAACAAAGGACACCACTGAAGGACACTTAAGTGTGGCTCCAGAAAAGAGGAGAGCACCCTATATGGTACTGGATCTATGCTAAGTGAATACACAGTAGAAGGCAATGGCTTAGGATATGGGGACTCCGGATCCATAATCTGTTTCGCTGGCTTGGAGGTAGGACTTGCCAGATATCTGACTGGATCACTGGATGGTCAGATCCCAGGAGATATCAGATCCAAATTTGACTTCATTTTTTTGGTTCCAATGAAGATGAAGCCATGGACTCTGAAGGTGTGGACCTTTTTGAAGGGTCCTTGGATTTTGCCTTGGAAGACTGAACTACAGCGATGGCCTCAGAAAACAGTTAGCAACAAACCTTTTAATATTAATTTCCTTTTTTCAGTCAAAGCTCTAGGGTTGAACCCAATGCAAATGTCACATTCCTGATCTAGGTGCTCAGACTCTAAACAGTACACACACAGAGTGGGCATCTGAAAATGTCATCTTGTGCCCACATTTCTCACATTTCATGAAGCCTTTATCAGACATTGTTAAAGCTGAAAACTTTTAAAAAACAGATATCAACAGAAGGGTCAAAATTTTTATCTTTACTATCCAGACATAACAAACTAAATACTGCCACTAGAGAAAGGAAAAGGCAGAGAAAAAGGTAACAGATTTATTTAAGGGAAACAATTCAACTACAAAACAGGGTAGGAAAGACCTACCAATAATGGCAGTAAGACTACACTACCAAGTATATTAAAGTGTAATAAAGGTAAATAGAAGTGCGAAACCATCCATAAAGGGAATAAAATACCTTTTTAACAACAAAGGAAAGTTATGAAAGGCTAAGCATTTAAACAGTAAATTAGAAAAAAAAAATTACTTATCTCAATGAAATAGCCTGAGAGCAAAAGCGACCACGTCTAGACGTGAAAGTGGCAAACAAGATTTGAGGGACATTAGGCATAGTGTATTATGGGTAGGAAAGGAGCTTGAGAGATTGCTGGTGGCCACAAGCTAGTGTAATGGCCGAATCGGACAAGAGTGTCAGATTTAAACCCATCAGTTGAGGAATGAATGAAAACTGACATCAGATTCTCATTTGTATCATCATCTTGGAGGTTCTGAGAATGCAGCCTTGCAAACATCCTCAAAACAGTACCTACCAGTGTCCACAGCCCTTGAAGGGTTGGGAGGGTGGCCTAATGGTTAAGGTGTTTGCCTTACAAACACAAGGTACAGGGTTTGAGTCTCAAGAGATAACTGGCTAGGCTTAAAATGGCTCGCTTAGTACTAACCTATGAACCTATGAAGTATCAACACGGTCATTCATACACTGTATACAATGAGCAGTGACTTGAGCAACAGAAGAAAATTTAATTTAAAACAGATTTTCCTCACAAGAAGATACTGCAGGCAAAGCATTCCTCATACTTTCAAAATGAATTAGGACAAACCTTAGCATATCAGCCGGACAATTCAAAATCCTGAAAATCAGAAGCATGCACCTTTTTTTCCATACTTATCAATAATCTTCTCATTATCAGATTTAATAGGATTGGAATTTACCAAGTGTTTAGCAGCAGAAAAATTAACTAAAGCTATAGCTGCTGGATAGGTTTGAAAGAGTGCATAAAAACTTAAAAGACTGAGAAACTATATACATCTTATCTGCCTTTTTAGTGGCAGTTGGCTGACTATTAAAAAAACTGCAGGCAGTAACACATACATTATCTATAGCTGACAGAACTGTAAGAAGTTGTGCAGGTTCTGGAAATTCCTTTTACAACAGCTCATAGTATTGCTCATAGTATTTTCTTACGGACTGACAAACCTCAGTGTTCTGCCACTGAAAACACTGGAACATTCTATAAATAGTCTCAGAGAAAGAGAGTCTGAATCAGAAATCAGAGGAGAACACCCTGTATCTGTCCCTTCATCCTCCTGTCCAGATTCAGAATCTTGAATCTCTTAAGGAAAGGAGGCATCCCTCTTTCTTTTACCAGAAACTACTTTACAAGAAGGATCAAAAGCCTGAATTAAGCCCTGAGCCATACCTAGTTAACTGTTCCTGAACAAGGAAATTTAAGGAGGAGGAGTAAATACATGTTTAGTTTTCAGTTTCTTTTTGACAGGCAAAATGGGACATACAGTCTTATTAATGGTAGCAGCAGCTGCTCCAGGGATGGGCACAAGGTTCTGACAAAACAGAGAAGCCTTCCCTGTTCTCTCTCCCAGGACTGACAAGAGTGTCTCCCCTTGAGGGGACTCCAACAGCCGCAGAGGATGTGGCTACCCCCCGGTCCATACTGGCTGTTGGTTCTACACCAGAGGAATCTGGGGTAAAATACGAGTGGTTTGAGGTACAACTAATGGCCACATCAGTCACCCTCCTGTGGCTGAGGTAAATTGCTAGCCTGCTATGATGGCAAAGGTCGCTTGCTTAACTTTTTCTTTGTGTAGCTGAAAGAAGGACTGACCTTGGGATTGACGGATTGCTCCTTGGTCAAGTAGAAAATGGTGCCTTTTCCACAGGGAAAATAAGCAACAAATGCCAGTAATAAAATTCTTTAAAAGTCACTTGTTTCACAGACAAACAGTAAAAAGCACTTAAAACATTTTGCCAGTGCTATAAAGTAAAATGGACAAAATTTCTCCTCAGAAAAAAAATGGTTTTCGGTTACTTTAAACAAAGTTTAAACTGATGGGAAAATAGAGCTCTTGATTAAAAGAATAGTACATTATCATGACAGCTCATTAAAACAAAAACTCCTAGCTTTAAAATAACTTTTCCTGATGAGGAAAGTATCAATAATAAACAAAACTATTAAATGGAAAGATTTTCCCCAAAGAGAACTTAACTGCCCAGCAAAGGAACAGCACAAACAGACTGTCGATCCTTGAAAGCCTCAGAAGAGAGTAGTTTTGGTGGCGGTAAAGCTCTGAAGGATTTGCACCCAAATTTGTTTTCTTGTCGGCAAGGCTCCGCAAACTGCCTGACAGCTTGGGCGTGTGGGGTGCCCTGATGGTTTAGAAGCTGGTTGGCCTTTATATCCTTGGCAGGATATAACCCATACAGCTAAGGCTACTTTAACAGCAATCAATATGATGAACATCCTAACTTATATAATCCTGCTCTACATCCAACAGTACATGTTTGAGAGTCATGTGAACTGGATATCAGGAGATTTTCGACGATTCCTTTGTTTTTTTTTCATGTAATTCAGGAAGTAAGTCTTTCAATACACAAGTTAATACAAGAATTTGAAAGAATGTATATGAAAGCAGATAAAGGTGCTACTCTGGTAGCAATGGACCTGGAAAAATATGTGAAATGTATTTTTAAATGTTGGAAAATGTAAGTTGTGACATCGAAGCCGATACTGGGACAGTGATCAAAGAATATAAAACTTGATTTAGTACTGGTTAACCATTTGGTAGTAAATTTTCAGGACACAAGAATATTGTAAAGTGCATAAAGCACTTATTCATTACTTTTTTAAATACCACAAATGTGTAAAGGTATAAAAAGAAGTTATGTACTTACCATAACGTTCCATGTGATGTGTTCATCTCGCCTTTGTTCTTACACACGGGTTCGGAGCCGATCATCGGCTCCGAGTCGGCCGCATTGCAAAGCTCTGCATCTTAGAGAAGCTCGAGACCAGACTATATCCCACAATCCTCCCTGCTATTCCTCAGATCTAGTTTGTGAGAAACCAGACCTGTAACCCTCACCTCAGTGCAAGACATGCACATTCACACGGATATCCATGAATATCCTCTGGCTGTAATAAGTAATTCTTATGGGCGGTGCACCATATCCTAATGAGGACACAGGCCAAAGAACCCTAGAAGAAGTAAGAAAAATCCCGACCAGACTCTAGTCTTACCTGTTCTTCCATAACATGTGAAAAAGGGGGGGGGATGTAAGTACAAAGGCGAGATGAACACATCACATGGAACATTATGGTAAGTACATAACTTCTTTATGTGAAAGTGTTCAATCTCGCCGTTTGTTCTTACACAAGGGTAGCGTCCCTAGCTCCGTCACCCCGGGTGACTCATGGAAGAACGTTCCTGAGCACAGTGGAACCAAAGGATGCCCTGTCCTCGGAGGTCCTGTCAACCTTACAATGAGTGATAAATGTATGAGGCTTAGCCCAGGTAGCTGCTGCACAAATCGTGTCCAAAGGTAAGCGAGCTGCATGAGCCAAGGAAGTGGACACGGACCTGGTAGAATGAGCCTTAGGCTTGAAAGGTAATGACGGATTCTTACTAGAGTACACAAATGCTATACAATCGGAAAGCCATTTAGATAAGGTACGTTTCGTGACTGCTATACCCTTTTTGTTGTCTGCAAACGAGACAAACAGCTGATCTGACTTTCTGTGATCTTTAGTCCTGTCCAGGTAAAATCTTAGCTGCCTATGAACATCCAATTTGTGCAGCATATACTCCAGTCTGTTTGTATGATTCTTGAAAAACGTGGGGAGCTCTATGGATTGGTTGATATTTAGGACAGAACATACCTTGGGGAGGAATGATGGGTTTGTGCACAAAGAGACTCTATCTGGGTGAAAGATCAAGTACGGTGGTCTGACTGACAACGCTTGTAGCTCTGATACTCTGAGCTGAAGTGACTGCCACGAGAAATAGTGTCTTCCACGATAAAAACTTTAGTAGGCAGGATGAAGCCGGTTCGAAGGGAGATAAAATCAGTTGTGACAATAACAGGTTCAAATTCCATGGGAAAAAGGGCTCCCGAATGGGTGGGCGAAGGTGGAAGGTTCCTTTCATAAAAGCCTTGCAAAGCCTGTGAGACATAATAGAAGAGCCCCCCTCACCAATATGAAAGTTAGATATAGCCGCCAACTGTACTCTCAAGGTGGAAGTTGAGGCTCCTTCGTGAAAGAGAATTGATAATTCCAGCACTTTGTGTAGTGGAGCTACCAAGGGATCTATGTGTTGGCTTGACGCCCAACATACGAAGCATTTCCATTTGCTCCTGTAAAGCTTTCTGGTGGAGGCTTTATGAGAGGCAACCAGAATGTGTTGAACTGCCGGAGAAAGAAGATCTGACCTGGCTAGAGAGGGAAGCGGAGCAGCCAAGCTGTCAGTTTGCGGGATTGAAGAGATGGGTGAGGAACTCCCGACGAATGAGTCAATAGATCTGGCACTGGGTCCAGAATCCAAGGTTCCTCCTTTTGATGGGCTCGAAGAAAGGGGAACCATATCTGCCGAGGCCAGAATGGTGCTAGGAGTATTATCGTCCTTTCCAGGTTCCTGGCTTTCTGTAGAAATTTGGGAATCAACGGGGTAGGAGGGAATGCATACAAGAGACCCGGGGTCCAATTGTGCACCAGTGCATCCCTGGGAACATCCCCCGGAGGGGGATGAAGGGCAAAGTAGCTTCTGCATTTGGCATTCAATGGGGATGCAAACAGATCGCAGCAAGGCTGGCCCCATCTGCGGAAGATCCTTTCCACCAGCTGTGGATTGAGGGACCACTCGTGAGGTAACAGGATGGCTCTGCTCAACCTGTCCGCAATGACACTGGATGACCCCAGGATGTGCATTGCCACTAGAAAGCGACCCGTGGACTCTGCCCATTGCCAAATTCTCATGGCCTCTCTGCATAATGGGTAAGACTTGGTTCCCCCTTGCTTGTTTATGTACCAGACCACAGACATGTTGTCCGTCTGAACTGCCACTGTTCCCAGAGGTAAGAGAGCTTGGAAGTGTTGCAACGCTAGGAACACAGCCCTCAACTCCAGAACATTTATGTGCAGGTTGTACTCCATGTTGGACCATTCCCCTTGGACTGTTCTTCCCTGAAAAAATCCCCCCCACCCTATCAAAGAAGCGTCCGTGGTGATTGTGGCCGTCGGGTTGGGTAGGACAAACGGACGACCCATTGTGAGGTCCTGACTGTTTACCCACCATGAAAGATCTCGCTTTCAAGAGTTTGTTATCAGTATCTCGTGCACTAAGGGTAGCTGTTGGAACGACCATTGCGCGAAAAGCAGCCATTGGAGGACCCTCATGTGCAATCTCCCCATGGGAACTGCGATCAGAGAAGCTGCCATTAGCCCCAGAACTTTTAACACTAGCCTGGCTGGAGCTTTCCTGTTCTGAAGTAGAAGAACCTGTTCTTTGAGGGCCGATGCCCTTAGTGGAGGAAGCTTTAACAGTGTTAACCGTGTGTCTAGGTCTGCTCCGATGAATGAGATATGCTGTGAGGGTGATAAGGCAGATTTTTCAAAATTGATTGAAATTCCTAAGTGGGAACAAAGGTCGACTGTGTAGTCTCTGGCTTGAACAAGATGATGCCTCGTGGTGGCAGTGAGGAGCCAGTCGTCCAAATATAGAAACATCCGGAATCCTTGTCGTCTCAAGTGAGACGCCACTACTGCCATGCATTTGGTGAATACCCTGGCAGCTGAGGTGAGTCCAAAGGGCAGAGCTCGAAATTGAAAATGACTGGCTCCCAGCCGGAAGCACAGGTGATCTCTGGATGGCCTGGCCATTTTGATGTGGTAGTACGCGTCCTTGAGATCTATCGAGCACATCCAATCGTACTTCTGTAAGAAGGGAAGGATCGACTGTAGCGTGACCATCCGGAACATTTCCTTCCTTATGAAGGAGTTGAGATTGCCGAGATCCAAAATCGGTCTCCAGTCCCCTGTCTTCTTTGGAACTAAAAAGAACCTTGAGTAAGTTCCGGATCCCCTTTGGTCTGCTGGGCCTGGCTGGATGACTCTTTTTTCGAGCAGCTTTGAAATTTCTACAGCTGCTGGACCTTGCAGATGGGGTGGCACATCTGGAAGTCTCTTTCATTAAGGTGGTGTGGACATAAAGGGAATTATGTATCCTCTGGTTACTATGCTTTTTACCCAAGAATCCGAAGTAAGATTTAGACAGGCCTGTGGGTATAAAGCCAAGCGACCCCCAACCGCCTCCAGAGTAGGACAGTCGGGCCTCCATTCAGGAGTGCTGGAAGGGCTTCCCAGAGACTGTATCCCTGTTGCCCTGATTTAGCGGACCCCCTCTGCCGCCGGGGCGGCGTCTTCCATTTCTTCCCCCTCCTCTGCCTCTGGAGGGGGCATCACCCTGTGTGGCTTGGAAAGATCCCAGAGTCTTACGGAACCACATTTTTCCGCCTCGTTGCCCTTTGGGGTACGGTCTAGATGGAGCGGAAAAATGGACCCCAACAGCAGACAGGGTCTTCCCCTCTTGCTCACACTGAGTTAAAGTCTCCTTAACTTTGGGCCCAAAGAGTGTGGCACCATCAAAGGGGGCGTTGGCAAAGGAAGACTTGAAGGCTTCCGCAAAGGAGCACAGCCGCATCCAGGATTGTCTACGGAGAGCAATCGCTGAAGCTGCAGCTCTCCTTCGGCTGCATATAAGATGAGCCTCATGGACGAGTTTGCTATTGAAGTAAGGGTGTTGAGTTGTGCTGTCACCTTATCCGAGACAGCAGCATCTGTGTTACCCTGGAGGGTATCTCCCAGTTCTTTAATGAGATCCCTCTGTAGACGTGTAAAATGTGTCAAATAGTTTAGCGAACGCATGGAAAAAGTCACTGAACTAAAAACGTGCTTCCCATACCTGTCCATAGTCCTAGAATCCTTATTAGGAGGATGAACAGAAGAGGAAGACTCAGACATTTCCTTCTTCGTGGCCGCCGCCGCCACCACCATAGTGTCGACCGAGACTCCTTTAGTGAGATAGGCCTTATCCTGGGGGGCCGTGATAAATTTGTTTGGTTTTCGGGGGACCGGTTCCACTGTGTCCGGTGTTTCCCACTCCCTTTGGCGATCAAGTCCATCAACTCATCGAAGGGCGGGGTCACCCAGGAGGTAGAAGGTTGAGCCCCAAAAGCCTTCAGCAACACCGACTCATCCTCAGTGGGGGCTAGGGAATGCCAATCACCCCTCTGTTTCAAGATCTCCAGGATGTCTGCAAATGACACACCCTCAGAGGGGGATCGTGGGGACCCCTTTGCCTCATCCAAATCGGTGACAGAAGTTAGGGATTCCTGTGGGGAATCAATGTGCCTCCTTTTGCACAATCTCTTCCACAGAACCTCATCAGAGGGGGCTTCTGGTGAGGCCTCCGTGGAACAGGGATCACCCTCTGGGGCTGGTTGAGGCAATGGGGCTCTACGCTTAGGGTGAATCGTGGGGGCAGAAACAGAAAGAGGCCCTTTAGGGGAAGGAGAAGACGCCTCCGATGAAGTAGTTGTCTGAGCAGACAATACCCTCCTCATAAGGTCGAAAGCCCCCGAGCCCCGGGCCGAGGACTCCTCCGGTTCCGAAGAACGCGGAAGCATCACCGACACTGGAACCGTGGGCTCCAAACCAGAGGACGGAGCCGAACCAATCTGCGCCGAGGCCCCGAGAGGGACAGTCGGCACCAAAAATTCGGTACGACTCTCGGTCCCGGAACCAAGGAGAGATCGTTGGCTCCGCAACTCCCCTACAGGCTCTGAAGGAGTCGAAGTAAATGGTGCCGATCATGCAATGGATGGGTTCGGCACCGAGGGCTCTACTAACATCGGATCGTTTTCTCCCAGCTCCGAAGACTGGACGAGTCTCGAAGGAGGACCTGTTGGAGACAAGGGGAGGGCTTCTAGTTTCGACACCAATTGGGACGAAACCGCAATCAGCTTGGAAAGGGCAGTGTTTTCAATTAGTTTCTGCACGACACGATCCACATCAGTATAGGATAAGGGTCTGGAAGACCGGGTCAAAGGGGCCGAAGACGGCACCGACCGAAGAATCGACGGTGGAGGTAGCTCCGACACCGGTTCCAAGACCTGGGGCTCGGTGAAAGATAACAGTTTGATGCTTGGCCTCGAGGTCTGTGGAACCGGCGAACAAATCTTAGAAGATGAGCTCAGAGCCGATGACATGGGCTCCGACGTCTTCGACCCCTTTCAAAGACTTAGAAGCCTGGTCGGACTTCTCCAAGGCCTCCTGAAAGTCAGGTTTAAGTAAACCCCTGTCAATAAGCTTCCTGTGTCTCTCTGTCATGACCCTCCCGCTAAAGGAATGACAGATGGAGCAAACCTCCTGCAAATGGAGAGGGCCAAGGCAGTAGACGCAGGAAGCGTGATTGTCAGTGATGGACATTTTCTGTCCAGACTGACATCTCTTAAAGCCGGATTTGGCTTTCTCTGACATTTTACAATCGAGCTAAACACTGAAAAAAACAGTGAAAAATAGAAAAAAATACTAGCTATATATATAAAATATGAAATACACACAAGCTATTATAACACTACTAGAAAAAGTCAGAAACTAGTAGGCCGAAGCCCAAACCTATGAATCTAAGTATATATATATATATATATATATATATATATATATATATATATATATATATATATATATGATAGATCAAGAAAAATACACACACACACACACACACACACACACTCTCTATAATAACTATCTAGGCTAAAGCTAAAATACTATAAAAAATTTGTAAAGAAATTCTGCTCATCTCCAAGATAAACTAAATTGTTCGCTGGCCCAAGCTCTCCTCGACCGATCTGTTGCAGCGGCAAACTAGATCTGAGGAATAGCAGGGAGGATTGTGGGATATAGTCTGGTCTCGAGCTTCTCTAAGATGCAGAGCTTTGCAATGTGGCCGAATCCCGTGTGTAAGAACAAACGGCGAGATTGAACACTTTCACATATAATATTTCCTTATGTCTTACTGTTTGTCAGTTATTCTAAAACTGCACCCTTAAAATTTTGGCAGATAAAATATTAAATCCTTAGCTGGTTCATTTACCATCCAGCACATGTTAAAGGCATATTTTATTTTGTGGAAAAAATGTGTAATTTGCGGGTCTATATCAGAACATCGAAGTATTAAAACTTCAAATGTTCTGATATTGAACATTATTCAGCAAACGCTAAGAATAGCAAAGCTGCAGAACAACAAATTCTTTCCTCGGGAAATAATTCGGTTGGCCGTTTCTGTGGCTTCGCTGTTCTTAGCACTGTGGTGGAAAGTTACAGGTTGGGTTCAGGTAAGTGTGCGATTGTTTGTACGTTAGGGTTAGGGGCAGGTTAGGCGTGTAGTGACTGACTTTAGGGTTAGGGGCGGTTTAAGTGAGTTAGGGTTAGGGTGCGGGTTAGGTGAGTGTATGATAGTGACGGACCTTAGGGTTAGGGTTTGGGTTAAGGTAAGTGGGTAGATAGTAGTGTATGTTTAGTTCAGTGTAGCGTTAGATGTAGGAATTTAAGTGTATGTGTGATTGCTGTTTGTTTGATGTGCTTGTGTTGTGTGTATGTGTTTCGGAGCAGCAAATTTTTTCCATGGGAAAAAATTTGCTGTTCTTTATGTTCGATATTTTCATGTTTAGATGTTTTGGGGCAGATGAAATAGCATTCGCTATTTTCATCTTTCGATAACATGGTATAAACGCTAATTTGCAAGTACAACCCGATTATTTGAACGTTAACTTTTTGCAGTAATTCCCTTTATACATCTATACCACAGGACAAAGGGATACAGTAAGCGAGGAATCTTTCTTCAACGCAAATTTCTGAAAAGTAATATAATAGAAGTAGCTATATCACTGCTTAAACTGATTTTGGACAATATATATATATTTTTTCATTCTAAAAATATATCAACAAGTCAGGAATAGCAAAGAGTGCTGCTATGGCACCCATTTTTTCCCAACATGATTATGAGTTATTGGGAAGTTAAACGCTAGTTAAAAATGTTTACATTAAGGACATTTTCCCTAGGGTTCAGAAAAAAAAAAAATCACTGGTGCTCTTGTCAACTGGCAATTCCAGGTAGTCAGTTTGGGTCTATAGTAAATCAGCGAATGCTTAAAATAACAAACTGATTTATTGACCCTTTAAAAGCGAAAGCTTGAAATCCCGAAGACACGGAAGAGCGATTTTTTCCCCAGGGAAAAAAATTACTGGGCCATTTTCGGGACTTTCCTCCACTGTTTTTTTTTTATTTAAGTAAGGGGATGTGGGGGGGGGGGGTACAGCTCCCCGCTTTATTTAGTGTTTTGAAGTTTGTCTTTTTTTTTGTTTTGTGGAACAGCGATGTTTTTCCCTGGGGAAAAAAAAATCGCTGTTCTGTGTTTTCGGGATTTCAAGTTTTCACTTTTAACGGATTGATAAATCAGCATTCACAATTTTAAGCATCCACACTGACAGAATTTCAGTTGCAAATGTTATACATCACTTATAATCTACCCCATCATTGTCAGTCTAATGTTACAGACCTCATTCAATTCCTGCATTCCCTTAAACCTCATTCCTCCAAAAAAAAAACATTATTCCGCATGTACTGATCCCACATTTCCCATTTTTTCTATGTAATTTGCTCCTACCCTTTTCTAAAGATCCCACTTATTTATTTATTTGCATTTGTTTACCAGCATAGTCCACTGTACCAAGAAGAGCCCATTTTCATTGGAATTCTGGGGAGAAAAGCTCCATGAAGAGACATGACAGACTATACAATGCAAAGGTAAAACTTTATACATAGTAGCATGGTAGAATTTATAACAACACAGTACAAAACTATAACAAAGTAGTCCAAAAATATTTAGGGTAACAACACAGTACACATTATAATAAAGTAGTTTAAAATATATATTTAGCATAGCTCAGAGGGTACATAATATATTGAAGGTATTTGCAAGCATCCTATGCAAGAAGGGGAGCCCTTGACATATTAAGAGCTGCCTAGTAGCTACGTAGAGCAGGAATATGGTATAAAGAAAAAGAAGAATATAAGTGGGAGGATAAGGAGGGTTTAATATGAGGAATCAGAGATTAGAGTAGTGACAATGGGGTGATGGAATGTAAAATAACTGGTTAGGGAGGGCAGCGCAGTGAGCAAGAAAAAGCTGGTGCAGTGAAAGCAGAGCAACTAAAAGAGTGGGATGGAGGGTTAGAAGAACTAGGTTATGGAAGGGGGAAGATTACTACCGTTACAGATCGAGGCTAAAAGGAGGTTGTTATGAAGAACAGCTTTTGAAGGAAGTAATGCTTTGGGAGATGAGAATTGTTTGAGGAAGACTGTTCCAAATTATTGCTATCACCCTTGAGTATAGCAGCTGACTGGCAGGTAGTTTAGGCTTATTAAATTGGAGGAGGTGCTGGTTTTCAGATCGCAGGGACCTATTAAGACTGTAATGGGAAGATAAGGAATTTAGGGCATGGCAGTATTGAGGTTTTGCAAGTATTTCATGTGTGGTGGCTAGTTGGAGATAAGTGACAGTGGGAGGAATTCTAGTCAGTTTAATTTTTTTAGGGGTGTGCAGTGATGGGTGGGAGTAGTGGGTGTTTGTGGCAAATTTGGCAATTTTGTTATAGCATACTTTTAGTTTTGTTTTGAGAGAGGACTGGAGGTTTGTTAGTAGTGGGGCACCATAGACAAAAGACAAAAGTCGATAGGTGGAGGCGAGTACTTGTTTTATAGGGAGAGAAAGAAAATGCTTGTGTCTGTAAAGAAGTCCTAGTTTTCTGTGGATCGTACTGATCTTATTTTGAATGGCAAAGTTTAAGTTTTCTTCAATTATGGCGTGGAAGACAAGTTCAATTTTTCTGTGGTTCAGGGACAGTATATTGAATAGAGATTTATTTACTGGAGTATTTTTCCTTGGAGTGAATATCATCAGTTTAATTTTGTTAGGGTTTAAAGATAGAAGGTAGTAGCCACATCTTTATGGAGTAGAATGTGGATTGAGTAATATGTTGTAGTTGTGTTAGCACTTCAGCAGAGCAAATAATAGTGGAGTTTGCATATTGTACTAGAAATCCTTGATGAAATGATGAGTGAAGGCTATTAATAAAAATATTGAAGAGAATGGGTCCAAGTACGGAGCACTGGGGGACACTGGTGGGGTTGTGTATAAAAGGGGATATACAGCCTTTTCATTTTACAGCATGGTCTCTATCAGACAGGTAGCTTCTGAACCAGCTTAGAGATACAGCAGGTAGTCCAATGCTAGAGATATGTGAAAGGAGGAGGGAGTGTGAGATAGTATCAATGGCCTTAGATAAGTCAGGGAATAGAGTAGAGACAATCTTCCTGGAGTCACGGGCTCTATTAACTAGGTCCATGAAAGATAATACAGAAGTAGAAGCTGTGTCCTGGTCTAAAACCATGTTGCATATGTGACATGATTTGACTGTTGAGAAAGAAGTGAAGAAGTTGCATATGAATACATTTTTTGAGGAGTTTAGATATGGGGATAAGATAGCTATGGGGTGGAAGTTGGTAATATCAGTGGATGTTCCCCCTTTGTGGAGAGGTAAGAATGTCACCTTTTTTTCAAAGGTTGGGAACATAAAAGATTCTTGGATGGATCTGTTAATGAGCATGCTGATGGGATAAGCAATAGCTTCTACAGTGATTTTTAGGTACTCGGTGGGTACGTTGTCTACAGCATTAGAGCTAGTTTTTAGTTTTAGTAGTTTTTTTTATGGTTGAGGTAGGGATAATATTGAATGTGGCCTCAGGCTTCAAGACAAGTATGGCTGAGTTTTGTGTCTTGTTGAGGGGGTCTGGGGTTGTGAGCGAGTAGGAAGGGTGGACTGATCTAGAATGTGTGTGATATGATGGGGGGGTTGGGACTATGTTTGGTAACAGGGAGATGTGGGGAGAGGTTGGGAGAATGTAGCTGTAATATTAGCTATAGTGTCTAAGACACCAACCACAACCAAAGTGACACATTGCTCAAAACACCAGTGTGCCACCAAACAACAGCCCCTAAGGCAAGACAACGTACCCAACACTTTAGTCACAGGTGACCCTAAAGTCAGACAGACAGACGTCCCACTCACCAGGTTGAATAAGGAGAAAATTACTGTCAGCTGTCTGTCGGGTGCCAGGATCTGCCACATAATGCATGCACTCAAGTCACTCCACAACAAGTACAAATATGACTCTGTCATTGTTCATGTTGGAGTGAATGACTTGAGATGTACCTCCTTGGACTACATGAAAAGAAACATGGAAGAGCTCTTGGATCACGTGGCCCAGGCAGGTATGACCCTAGACCTGAGCAGTATCCTGCCTTTGCCCAGAATGATACCACAGTACAAGGACAAAATGACTTCAACAACTGCCTAAGTTTCTGGTGTCATTCAAAGGGGATCCAACATCTGTCTGCCTGGGGCGACATGATCGACAAACCACGATGCTTTGCCAGAGATGGTCTGCACCTGTCGCCCCTGCGATTCAGGTTACTGACTAAGGCTCTTGCCACCACTATAGTGCCTTTTTTAGGCAAGGCTCAAAGGACAAAACCACCACTGTAACAGATATAAGCATGCAAAATCTGAATGTAATGCTACTCAATGCTAGAAGTCTAAACCTCAAAATGCACTCTCTCGAGGCACTCCTAAAAATGGAGAACATCGATATCTGTGCAGTAACGGAGACCTGGTTCAAGGCTACAGAGAGCACCCCTGCAATACCAGGCTACAACTCTTACCACACTTTTTGGCCACCAAACCAGGACCAAAGCACTAAAGGCGGAGGAGTGCCCATATTCACCAAGGATATTCACACCTCCAGGCTAGTTGCCCAACACAATGCATCTGAAATTCTACAGGTGCAACTAACACTAGGTAAGACTGCAATCCAAACTGTAGCTTGCTAAAGATCCCCCACCATGCCTCAAGATTCTCACTACACCTTTCTAAACATACTAGATAATATTAAGATACAACCAAACAACCTAATACTGGGTGATTTCAACTACCCTGCCACTAACTGGGAAAACTACTCAGGTACCAACACCTTTGCCCAACGGTTCTTGGAATTCATAAATTCCAACACCCTGGACCAATTAATCCATAGTCCCACCAGGGGCTCAAATATCCTAGACCTGGTCATTACCAACATGGGAGATCGATGCTCCACACCAGTGGTTACCCCCTCATTGGTCAGGTCTGACCATAAGCTAATTACCTTTGACGTCCACATCCCACCCCCACCCCCCAGTAGGGAAACTTCCATAAAAAACCTCTCCAAAGCCAACTTCATGCTACTCAAGTCAGAAGTGACAAACTTCATGACACCCATGCAGACGGGAACTGGAAGTTCGACCACTGAATCCTACACTGAGGCACTGTACGAGCACATCCACTGGTGCATGAATCATGCCATGCCAAACAGAACCAAGACGGTGTCCTCCAACAAAAGGAAGCCAATATGGTGGCCCCATGCCATAAACAAACTATACAACAGAAGGAAGAAACTGTTGCAGAAAAGAGGAAAATCCCAGGATGCAAAAAACGCCCTTGCCAGCCACAGTAAGAAGATGAGATCCCTCATAAAATCCTCCAAAGCTAGTTACGAAAATAAAATTGCCAAAGATTCCAAGGACAACCACAAGGCATTCTATAGTTATGTCAAGAATCTAAATGGCAGTGCTCTGATCTGCTCTGAGCTACAAGAGAATGTCATTAAATATACTGATCCCAAGGATATTGCCAATATCCGGGCAGATCAATTCAGTGCCGTCACCCCCCCTCCCACTCCCTAAAGGGCCCATCTCAATATCAAAAGATTGCCAAATTCCAGTACTCACGGCCACACAGGTACAAAACGCACTCTCCAAAACTAAGAATACAGCATCCATGTGACCAGATGACATCCCAGGCTGTGTACTACATCAACTACAAAATGAACTGGCACGTCACCCAAGTGTCATGTTTAATCATAGCCTCACCTCAGGCTTCGTACTCAATGAGTGGCGCACAGCTACAGTTATCCCACTCCGCAAGGGGGATCCACCTTGGATCCCGGGGACTATCGTCCCATCAGTCTGACGAGCCTGATCTGCAAAGCCATGGAACACATTATCATGGAACTTATAAACAAAAACATTGGCAACCTTCAAACACTGGACCCCACACAGTTTTGTTTCGTAAAGGGCCAATCTTGTTTCCTCAACCCGATTGACTTCTTCGAATCAGTCTCCAGAGCCATGGACAAGGGTAAGGCGGTCTGGACCTCGCGAAGGCCTTTGACCCCATCCCCCACTCTGGAATCATAGATAAACTTACTAAGCTGGGCATTAATCCCTATGTCACTCGATAGGGGTTGCCAACTGGCTTACTGACAGAGCCCACAGTGTAAAAGTAGCCGACTCAAAATCCCGCACCAGACAAGTGACAAGCGGAGTACCTCAGGGTTCAGTTCTGGGACCGCTCTTGTTTGGCATCTACTTTTCTGAAGTACAGGCCAGCACTAAGAGACTCTGGCTAACAAAGTTCGCAGATGACTGCAAACTGTGAGCCATTACTGAATCCCCAAATGATATGGATATTCTACAAAAGGGCCTTACAGAAACAGATGCTTGGTGCCAGAGCCATGGGCTCAAGCTCAATGCCAAGAAATGTATAGTTATCCCCTTTGGGAAAAAACATGTACCCATGAATTACCACATAAGTGGCAGTACACTAAACACCAAAAGTGTGATAAGGGACACAGGTGGACAGTGGTCTCACCTTCAATAACCACATAGCCACAACAGTCAGGAAATCCTTCTATGTGGCACACCTCATCACTAAGGGCTTTTCATCCAGAAAAAAGGAGGTCATTGTCCCACTGTACTCATCCCTCATTAGACCCATTATAGAGTACAATGCCCCATTTGGTATGTACCTCACAAGACCTCTGCAACAACTGGAAAGGCCACAGAAATACCTCACTAAAAGAATCACAGTCCTAAAGCAGATGCCCTATGCTGACCGTCTAAAAAAAACTCCAGCTATACTCTGTCGCATATTGCCTGAACCAGAGACTCCCCATACTCTGGAATAGACTGCCCATACATGTTAATCTAAGCGCCTCTTTGAACCTCTTCAAAATGAACCTTGATGACTGGATGGGAGATAGGAAATTCACCTCGGGAAACACATCAGTTGCCCTGCTAGACAGGGGATCAGGGAAGTAAATATTCTGGGAAGAAATAGCCAGGGAATTGTTATGGCTAGGCTTGTATAGGCCCTAGGGCCGATAGCTTAGTACCAACCTATGAACCTATAAGAAGTAGAAGTTAAATGATCTTGTAATTTGTTCTGGTGTTTTGTCAGGGTGGACAGGGGATTTGGTGCCTGAGTTAAGGAGAGTAGTGATGGAGGACCAGAATTGTTTGGGGTTAGGATTGTGGTTATTTTAAAGCTTGATGTGGTGGTCTTATTCATCTTTGGAAACTATATTTTTTACCTGGTTATGAAGTTGTTTATACATTAGTAAATCACTGTTTTTCTTATGTTTTTGCCAGAGTTTCCAGCTTTTATCTCTGGTTAACATTAGTTCTTTTGTAGAGTTAGATAACCATGAAGCATGATTTGCTTTTATTCTTTTAGTTCAGGGGGTGCAAGGCTGTCTAAAATAGTAAGAAAGGTACTATTGAAATGATGGAGAGCACCATCTAGAGGAAGAGTTTTTAGGTTATTCCAGTTACTATTTTTCAGAATTTGGTTGAATGTGTTTGGGTTGAAGTTAGATAGGTTCCTGACATGTTTAATGTGATGTACGTTTGCTATAGGGGAAGTAGTTCTATTTACAAAGGCGGGAAGGTGATCATTTAATGTGTTGGGGAAAGTACTGGCTAAAGAAATGTTTGTGGGGTCAGAGACTAGGATCCAGACAAGTTGTTTTATCCCTGTTGATATATTTACTACTTCTGGTACAGCTGGTTTAGTCTTTAATTCTGGTGGCAGCCAAAAAAGCAATTACTACAAGATGGAAATCAAACTCAACAAGGCCTTACTATGTCTAGGCAATTCCAATTCTGTATTGTAGCTGAAAACAATTATTTCCTTAGTTACACCAATTTGCTCACCTAGCATGTCTGTTAAGAGTAGTCTGCAATGGAATTTTTAAAGTCTGCCAACCCATTACATTCCACCAAACATATGTTCCTAACTGCCTCTTTCTTCCCCATTACACCTTCAACATTTGCAATCTACGCGAGGAAAAATTATTTGGAGTCTGCTTTGGGTATAAAAATACCTAATCAAACACTCTCAATAAAAGATCCTAAATCTTCTAGACTTAGTTGCATATTTGGGAGCCATACATATCCCCATTGTTTCTTTGAGAGTTGCTTATCCAATCGCTCTTCTCAATCCTTTTCTAACCTCCTCTGATTGATTCCTTGAGTTATCATGCAATATTTTATATGCCATAATAAATATCCCTTTTTTAACAGCAGCTTCTGTTCTAGAGTTTACTAAAAACTCTACCAGTGTTGGTCTCTTGCTTAGGATCCCCCTATTTCTTTGCCTCTTTGCCTATACTCCTATATTAATCCTTGACAGGGAAGGCAATGTCTAGCCTGCAGTCCAATTGAATTCTTGGCCTCTTTCTATTCTATTACCTTTCCCTCTATAATTATTTGCTCCCAGTACCTTGGCTCCTTTGCAAGTTTTCTCCAGTAAATTCCAATCCCAGTTTCCTTTCTCCATCCCCTTGTTGGCTTAGTTCTTAAAATACTTTCTGCTACTTTATGAATCTAATATTATATACAGTTGTTGTTATTCTCCTTAAGGCTCTGCATCCAAAATACCAGTCTTTCCTTGCTTCTTGAGCTTCTCCGATTTCATAATCATCCTCGTCCCTTTACACTTTCAATTATAGCTTTCTGTGATACGTATAGGAGTCTTAACTGTGCAGCTCTGAAATACCCCTTCAAATTCCAAACCACCTTGTTCTACTGGAAGGATCAACTTATCTCACTTGACTCTTGCCCTCTATCCCACCCCCAAGATAAAATCCTTCAACTCTTACTAATTGCTATCCACAACTTCTCCTCTGCTTGATAAAAATATGCCTGACCTGTGTATAAAACTAAAGGGACTAAACATTTTCACTACTTGCATCTTGCTATTCATATCCATAAAAGCAGAGCTTGCAATTTCTCAGGTTTTGTATTATTTTTTGTTAGTTTCTTCCACATATCCTTAGCTGGCGAAACAGAATGCTTTTTAATCCGCACTCCTAAGTACTTCATTTTATCATGTCCTCAGGAATATGTGTGTTGCAGAAACAATTCACGTGTGGGTACATAGTTTACAGCTATTACCTTTGTTTTATCTTCATTAATTTATTTCCCCCGAAAAGACTTGAAACTGTCTCAGAATGTTCCACAACACTGACATTCCATTTTCTGGTTTTATCAGGTATAAAATAAAATCACTTGCAAATAAAACCAATTTTTCTTGACTGTCATACCAACTATATCCTTCAGTTTCGGACTTCCTTATTTTCTTTGCCAATGGTTCTAAATAAAACACGTATAACAAAAGGGAAAAAGGGCACCCCTACCTGGTTCCTCTGCATGAACAGAATTTAACAGAGAAGACCCCCCCCCCACTTTCATTTTCACCTCTGATCCCTCATATATCCTTCTAATCAATCTTATAATTTTATCGGGGAATACAAATGCTTCCACACAAGGTTTGTCTTATGTTGTTGTCTTTCAGCTTTTCCTGGTTAGGGGTCGCCACAGTGGAACTCCAGTCTGCTAATGATTGGCAGTAGATTTTTCACGAATGCCGAGGTGCCGGCTCGACGTCCAACCTTCAACGAAGGCACGCCCACTTACACATGTCTTTCAACTGCCCACCCAACCACGGGGAGGACATGCAGACTCCACACAGAAGGCACTCCCCACACTCCAGCCGAAAATCGAACGGGAGAACCTCTTGCTGTGAGGCAATATAATTATTTTATTTGTGATGTCTTGTGTGTGCATGGAACAATAACATGGAGAAATTGGAATTCACTGATTTCATTTATGGCACTGCAGAGTTTTTAAACTTTACACCTAAACAGTCCCAAGGCAAGTTGCAGTATCTGGGTAGAATAGTTTATAAGAAAGCTGAGAAACTTTTAACAAGGATTTTTTTTTAAATAAGTGTGTGCTTGTAACAGTTATTTATATTTTATCAGTTTAAATTCCCATGGAATGAAATACAATGCAGTCAAAAGCCAAGTTCTAAGATCATCTAGCCTGACTAGTGAATAGAATATTTCTAAGGAATAAACTGAACAACCTGACATTCTTTTACTGAAACAGAATACAAGATGAAAGTTATTAGACCTATGGTAGTAGAACATTAGAAAAATAAAAAGGAAAAGGAAGGGCAGGTGTAATCATGGGAACTAAATCTTCTTTAAAGACTCCCACTCCAGTTGTGTTTTTTTGTTGGGGGAAAGAACACATCAGGTCAGTTCCTATTTGCTTTTATGTTAACATCCGCTTGGAGTAGACTGAAATACCTTCATATGTTTCTTAAAAACAGACATCTGAGGGACTTATCACCATTTCGATGGAGTCCCCTATCGGAGACCTCCCCCTCAGGCCAAGAAAAAGAAAAAGTTGAGAAGAGAGGTGAGTGATGATACCTGTAAATCCATCTCTCTCTCTCATATGGTCTGTGGCTGATGACTTCAGTGAGACATTTATACAGCCCTCACACTCTAAGTCTGCTTCTCCAAGACCCTATAGCATGTCCTCTCCAAAGACCACTACAGCCCAGGAATCTTGTATTCCCTTCCACAGCATTCATTCAGTGGAGTCAGAGGGAAGGGAGAACTGTGAACTATTCTGTATGAGGGTGATGAAGACATAGCATCAGGTGCTAGTAGGGGAAGGCACTGGTGGGTCGCTAATGGAGGTTCAACCAATGGTTTCAATCCCAAAGTCCATACTTCTAGACACTAAAAATGCACTCCGAAATCTAAGCATTTGTCACTTACTCCCACCCCTTCTTCTTAGAAGAGGAGTCTAGATGACTGGCTTAATTTTGCAAAAGAAATATTCAGTAACATCCAGTTTTTTTTCAGTCCCCTTTTCCTGCTTCTTCCTTATCCACTCCTATCAAGAGGAAGAGAGTTCCTTCATCTTCTCAATAAGATATTTTGTTTGAATCTGATCTTAAAAGACTGGATTTCTCAGATTACTTTATCCACAAGATGTGAATCTTGAGATAAAGGATACCCTTTCTTCAGATTCCCCAAATGAGTTAATTTCATTCACCAACACTATTTCAAAAATTAAAGATTTTTTCAAATGGGATGGCAAGAAGTATTTGATTCCTAATGGATGCATTACACACTTCCTAATATAGATTCCCTTAAATCCTCCAGTTTTCAGAATTCTGGAGGATGCATTCTCTATTGCATCTCTTCCACCAGATTCTCAGTCTCCTGCTCTCAAGAATCCTGACAGGATCCGTACATTCCCAGATACCAATGCATACCTTTATAAGAACCCCACTGCTGACCTTACTGTTACTTCTTTAGATGCAGAAAGAGGTGCCAGAATGGAGTCTTTCTTTAACAGTCTCCCTAATAAGGACAGTATAGCATTCGATAAATATGGCAAAAACATCCCTACCTCTTCCACCTTAGCTTTCAGGGCCATAATGTTCCAAATGCATATTTCTAAATATACTTTGGCCATTTTTCTAACATGCCACAATCCTTCCAAATTCAGCATCTCAGGCCACTAAACTTTCAATTAAATGTGCTTATGATGCTGTGCATGCTGTTTCCAGGGTAGCTGCTACTGGGACAATCATGAGATGTTGTTTCTGGATAAGATTTTAAACATTTCATGGCCAGTTTAGTATGCAGGATCAAATGGGAGAACCTCGGCTGGGGTACCTTCTATGTGAGTCTCATGTTCTCCCTGTGTTTGCATGGGTTTCCTCGAGGTGTTCCGGTCTCCTCCCACATTCCAAAGACATGCAGTAGGTGGACAGGGCACACTAAATTGGCCACAGCTGTGAGTGTGCATGCCAGTGCATAGTAGGAAGAACAACTTCAGCAGGTCCTAGCCACCTGCTGGTGTGAACCTTGGCTCTAGGTGACTGTCAGTGTTGAAGTGACACCCCAATCTCATGTGCAAAAATGGGAAAAAGTGTTGTAGATGGATGGATGGATGGATCAATGCCCAGTTGTTAAATGCCCATCTGGAAAGTGGACCCTTACTTGGCAATTGCTCTGCTGACGTACTTAAAAACTTGACAGAGGTAAACCTATACAGGGAATCAAGCAGTTATTCTTATCTCACATTCATAAATACCAGAAAAAATACCCTTCTAATCCAGAATTATTTTTTTTACAAACCCTTCAAGTCAGACCAGCAAAAATTTGCCAAACAGTTTTAAAAAGAGATGGAAAAAAATGTCAAAAAGAAAGTGGATGGGCTCCAAAGATCCTCCTCCCTGCATCATACACAATTTCCCTCAACAGCACATGGGGAACACAGTCAGTCCAGGGCTGGTTTCTCCCCTTTTCTCCAGATCCCCAATAAGACTCCCCACTGGCACAGTTACAGAGCTGACATCTTAGCTGGGTGTAGAAGACACAGGGAAGCCAGCAGACTGTAGCACTCAGTAATCAATCAAAACTAGCTGAAAAGCATAGTATAAAGTGAAAAAAAGACAATACAGACCGGTTTCAGCTGTAAAAAAATTACATAGCCATTTTTTTTACAGCCGAAACCGGTCTGTTTTGTCTTCTTTTTTACTTTATACTATGCTTTTCAGCTAGTTTTGATTAAATACTGAATGTTACAGTCTGCTGGCATCCCTATGTCTTCTATAGCTATTTGGTTTTTGGAGCCGTGCAGTTGCCGTACTTGCAGAGGCTGTCTTGTTTTATAGTTATCTTAGCTGGATGTCCAAGACCTCCAGCACCCTCTCTGACCAACCAGTGCTTCATGTCCCTGCCCAAGTAGCTGACACATGCACTCTAGGAGGTTCGATTTACACACAAACACACACACCCCTAAGAAAGGCTGGCACATGTTTACTAGCTATGCCCCCTTCTGCCCAGACTATAAGGTAGTTATAACTGCAACCAGAAACTCATGCTAGCTAACTTAAGGCTCTTCCAAGGGTACCCAATATACTGAGTGAAATTAATATTAACACAAAGTGTAGTTTGACCAAGAGCAAGGCTATTAAGAGTGGCCCACACAGTGTCACCAAATAAATATGCAAGCACTCAAAACTTAAATATCTCTACAAAGATGAGTGCAGTGGTAGCATTGTCACCTCACAGCAAGAGGTTCTTCAGTTTGATTCACAGCTGGGGTGCCTTCTGTGCAGAGTCTACATGTCCTCCCTGGGTTTGTGTGGGTTCTCTTCCACATGCTCCAGTTTCCTCCCATATTACAAAGACATGCATCTGAAGCATTTCTCCCCAGGCCTCCACTGAAAATTGGCTTTGTTCCAAGTCTGACTTTCCCAGTAAACAAATGTTAAATAAATAAATAAAAGATCAATGAAAGGTTTAAATATATTTAATAATAAAGAAAAAAAGAACAAGAAAATACTAAGTATATATTTACAGTGACACGAGTTCAAATTAGAGAAAATATTTAAAATAACACTGAAGGACACAGACAAATAAAGAAAAACAATATCTAAACTAAGCTTCACTATATTCCTGACAGAATCTAAGAGAATCATTATTCCCTATTTACTTAATAGAACAAGGCAGATGATGTGGGTGAATGGTGCTTCTTGTTCTCAGGCCCAAGATAGAATACGGAATGCTCATTCTCACTAAGAGACTTCTGAAAATAATATTTAAAATATTACTTTTGCAGAATGACATCACTTCTAGTCATCTGACTGCTAGTTCCCATGCAAACCCCCATTGCTGGAAGCTGGCAGGATTTAGCACCTACCTGTTAAAATACACACACACAAGGGCTTTTGTTCAGATCTGTGGCAGGTACTGGAAGTCATAAAACTATTTCATACCTCTATGCTTCCAGAGTAGTAATTAGTTCACCCCAAAAACAATGCAGAAAGCTTCCCAGTACAGACTTTGCATCTCTGGCTGCATTCAAACAAGTGAGATAGCATCTTTATGGTCTAGCCAGTAAAATGATTTAATTTCAGCTATATTTTAAAGTTTGCTGGACTGAGGTTAACCTCCTGTCTGCCAGTTTCCTCTGTTAAAACGCATACATTTAAACAGTTACAATAGTCCATGTACATTTCTGTTCTCTCCAGTAGGACACACTGTGGATACATTTCAAACAAAAGCACGTTTTCAAATACCTTTTTATTGCAAACGTCTGTACAAATCAGTTTGATATACACATGACAAATAGTTCTAATACGTTTGTAACACAAGCTTCTTGTATAAATCAATTTGATATTTACAAATAACATATAATTATTTACAAAATTCAAGCTAGCTGTGCTGGCAGTACCTCCTATTGTCATAGGTGTAACATATACTCTCCTTTCGAGGTTGATAGTTTTATTAATTCTGGATTCTGATGCCACCTTAGTAAGGAAGCATGGGTTGATTCATAAAGATACCCTATCTTTAAGAAAGACAAAATAAGGAGGCTTAGAAGCTAGGGTATGAAGTTCTGAGACTCTTCCAGCAGAGGTAATGGCCATTAAAAGGACAGTATTCCAGGTTTAAAATTTCAGCTTACATTTGGCTGACAGTTCAAAAGAGGATTAGGTCAAAAATTGTAAAACCAAATTCAAATTTCATGGGTGACTGGGATCCTTAAAAGGAGCTTTAAGAAGAAATGTTCCCCTTACAAAGGCCTTAAAAAGCTTGGAAAAGGCTAAAGATGCATTATTTACACCAATATAAAAATTGGAAATGGCAGAAAGTTGCACTTTAATAGTTGAAGAACTAGCACCTTCATTAAAAATTAACTTTGGGTACTGGTGCTGAAAAGGGATCAATGTTGTTTTGTTGCGACCAAACAACAAATCTTTTCCATTTACTTCTGTAAATTTTTCTAGTAGAAACTTTGTGGGAAAATAAAAGAATCTGATGAACGGGGAAGACAGTCTGGGCTGTCTAGCTATAAATGGAATTGGAGAAGCCATGCAGTCAGTTTTAGGCTATAATGTCTAAGTGCATCATATCTGTTGGGTGAGACAAGAGGTTTGGAATTGGATCCAGAATTCATGTTGGGTAAAGCAGATTAGGCCAAAGAAAGGAGAACCAAATTTGAAACAGGCAATGAGGATGACTATGTTCTTCAACTGAGATGCTGTCTGAAGAAATTCAGGGATTAAAGGTACTGGGGGAAAGGAGTAGAAGGGACTGGGGGGGCAATCATGGAGAGGAGCATCTCTCAGTGACTCCCCCATTGAAGGGTTCATGGCAAAAAACCTGCTGCACTTGTTGAGGGGGGATGCAAAGAGTTCACAGCAAGGTTGGCCCCATTGAGGGAATATCTTTTCCAACACCTTCATGTTGAGTGACAACTTGTGAGGCATTAGAATAGACCTACTTAACTTGTCTATCACTTTGAATTTTCCCAGAATGTGCCTCATCAGAAATCAATTGGATGAGATCGCCCACTGCACACTCTCAAAGCTTCTCGACACAGGGGGTAAGATTTGGTTCCTCCTTGTTTGTTGATGTACCAGACCACTAACCTATTGTCTGTCTGAACTGCAACAGTCCTGGAAGGGAGTGTGTCTTGGAAGGCGTGCAACACTAGGAGGACAGTTCCCATTTCTAAGACACTGATATGCATATTGGCCTTTTCAGGGAACCATGTGCATGGACAGTCTTTCCTAAGAAGCACCCCCCACACAATTTGGGAAGCATCCATGGTAACTGCGGCATTGAGCTGAGGGAGAATGAAGGGGTAACCTTGCATTATCTGATTGGAGTAAATTCATCAAACGAGGTAATTTTTGCATGCATGTTATTTTGATTTCGGTGGACCAAGGCTGGTGAAGAATAAACCACTGAGTCGCTAGGGACCACTGAAGAATTCTCATGTGATATCTTGCAAGCAAAACCAAAATTATCAGAGCAGACACTGACCCCAATGCTTGACAGATCAATCGAGCTGACCGAAAACACTTTTGGATGATCTTTTTGACTTGTAACTGTATGGTTTGGTAAAAGGAAGGGAGGCTTATCAAGGATCTTGTGTTAAACAACATTCCTATGAACTCCAATATTCAAGTTGGTCCTAGCTGAGATTTGTTGCGATAGATAGTAATTCCCAGGTGAAAGCATAACTGGAGTACATAATCTTGTGCTTTAATCAGATGATGCTTGGGCGGAGTTGTTATGGGTCAGTCATCTAGGTAAGCAAATGCCTGGAATTCTTGTGGTCACAAGTGAGCTGCCATTACTGCCATGCACTTGTTGAACACCTTGGGGGCTATGGTGAGACCAAAGGGCAGAGCTCTGAATTGGTAGTGAATAGCTTATCACCAGAAGTGTAGGAATCTTCTAGACTGTCTGTTCATTTTAATTAGTATGCATCCTGAGGATCTATTGAGCACATCCAGTTGTGCTTGTGCAGAAAAGCATAATGGACTGAACTATAACCATCCAGAATTTGGTGTACGGAACTGACTTGTTCAGATTGCGGAGACCCAAAACTGGTCACCAGTCCCCTGTTTTCTTTGGTACTAAGAAGAATCTTGAGTAAGTTCCGGATGCTTTCTGGTCTGGGGGCACCTCTTGGATGACTCTTTCATGGAATTTTTTAATTTCTAGTGCTGCTGCTTTCCTCTGAGTGGGTGGTATATCAGGAATTTTGTTTACTGTTAAGGGTGGGGTAGAGAAAATGGGTATTATATAACCTCTGGAAATAATCCTTTGCACCCATGAATCCTTTGCAATCTCTAGCCCGGCTCTTTGGTGCAGATATAAATGAAGATCGACCACCTCCAGAGGTGGACAAACTGGCCTCCTTTTTCAGGAGTGCTGGTAGGATCTCTAGACCCTTAGTTTTGTGAGCCTCTTCTGCTGTGTTGGTGGCATCTTCCATTATAGAGTTCCCCTGTCTGCCCCAGGGGGAACTGTCTCCACATGGATCATGGAAGGGACCCTGGGACTTCTGAACCACATATTTTGACCACCTTGTTGATTCCTAGAAAAGGTCCTTTGAGGAGTTGAAAAACGTACGCTGGCAGCAGACAGGATCTTACCATCCTGCTCACACCTGGATAGTCTTTAACCTTGGGGCCAAATAAAAAACTTCCATCAAAGGCAGCATTGACAAAGGAAAACTTGAAGGGCTCTGTGAAATCATAAAGGCACATCCAGGCATGCCTCATAATGGGAATACCTGAACACGCCATTCTTGAGGTACCTTCGGCTGCATGTGAGATGAGTCTCATGGACAAATTTGAAATAGACTGTAAGGTTGCACAACTGTGAGGCAAGCAAGCTCTCTGCCTCAGAAGTAATGGTCCCAGAGACGGATTTGGTAAGTTCTTTAAGCAAATCCCTCTGGAGTCTGATGAAGTGTGCCAAATAATTCCATCAAGTGAAATGCAGAAGTTGCTGAAGCATATACATGTTTCACGAATTTGTCCAGTGCCCTAGACTCCTTGTTAGGGGGATGAACAGAGGAACTTTGTCCTGCAAGTTCCTTTTTTGTGAATGCCTCTACAACCATGGCATCAACTGGTACCATACCTCTAAACCTGGAAACATCAAAAATCTGGACAAGGCCCATGAAAAATAGGTAAAAATCTGTATGCTGATTAACATCAAATGTGTATACATAATTATGTAACCCTTCCCACTCTAATGGAATTGTGGGATACCAACTCTCAAAAGCAAACTGAAGAACAGGCAACCAAAATATGGCACCAGAATCCCCCTGCAGCCATTCAATGTCCCATTACCTGTCTATTTCACCCCATTTACCATAAGCACTAATGTATGCATACTGCTTTACTTCTACAATGATTATTTGGATTTTATTTTTACATTTTATAGCACAATGCACAAACACTAAGACATCTGCGAAACAAAGTTGCTAAACAAAGCAATACTGTCTCACAATGGAAACAAGACTTGGTATTAAAACTTCTCTGCCACTGAAACTCACATTCATTGAAACAGCATTGAAATCCACACACCACATCCAAAGAAAATGCATCTGACCAGTGGTGGATCAAGATTACCTTTGGGCTGTTTTCAAATCATTGGTCCCTTGCACACAAAACAAACATGTTCCTTGATGCACCTTCCTGACTTTACTAAATTATATTCCTTGTATAATACAGCACACTTGCTAGACAGAGCGCATTTTAAACTTGTTTGAACATTTTTCCAGTAGGCAATGAAACAAAATTCATGAACCAATAATGAATTAACTGCCCAATTCAGAACATGTCCATCATAAAAGTCTACTTCCACACCACCACAATATATATATATATATATATATATATATATATATATATATATATATATATATATATATATATATATATATATATATATAGAATGGCAGTACTGTAAGCCATAGGCATCTTGCACAGCTTCTTGCGCTTATTTTCAATTTCATTTTTTTTGGGGGGAGGGGATAAACATTTTGGAAAGTTGTTAGAATAAAATGTTGTGTTACCACAATGCATTTCACTGCCAAGTCTTGAACAAAGGACCCTGTGCACTACAGTCAGAGCAACATACCACTATGCCAAATCAGCAGTTTCCTGAAATATACAAAGATTGAAACTTAAATAACTATCATTTAGTGAATTCAGTTCTCACTTCTCACCACAGCTCTAGTCTCAACCTCTTGACACAAAAAACCTGGACAAAGCCAATAATGGAGGAATACAGCCCCAAAATAGGGACAGATTTCAAATACTGATCTTAAAAACTTAGAAAATTGCTAGAATAAAAGGTTCTGTGTTACCATTTAGTTTCTGAAGAATATGAAGTCTGAAATTCAAATGCCTGTCATTATTTAGTGAATTCAGTCCCTCAGTCATTTGCCACAATCCTGAAAACCACAGATTTTAGGAGGAACAGCTCAAAAATATGAGGCTTTAATTCAGAAGTGGTGGCGGCTACGGATTTTAGGCTCTTTTTACCCTGTACCCAAGGTACAGCATTTGAGCCAGAGTACCTCTAGCCACCAGGTGTATTAAATTGGGGGCATTTTCTCACACACACACACATACACATACACATAGACACACACACTTCATTCAGCCAGATCATCTTCACAGAATAATAAGTTTCCTACCAGAATCTTATTCTCCCGTATGCCGCTCGCAAGTGCAGCCTAATCCCATCCCTGCAGATAGAGTGAATACTGTTGAAATAAAAGTGCTTGTTTGAATAACTAACTGTTTCCAAAGGGAATAACTGTTATTGCACATTTGAATAACCCACTTGCACGTGCAGATCATGGAAAACGAGCCAGAAATGTGCACTGGAGCCCTTGAGCTCAATTCTGACAGGCTGGTAGCCCTGACGGTGCTGACGTCATTGCGCACATGATGACGTCAGCTCAAAATAAAAAAATGGGGAAAAAAGTAAAAGCTGGGAGAAAGTCAGAAATGGAGTGGTGCCACTTGGGAATCGTGGCACCCCAGTATTTGGACCCCAAAACCTGGTAAAAAATTAGCAATTTGGTACAGTTGGGAGGTATGACCGATACTCTTTTGCTCCAAAATTCCCTATCCTTGGGTGGTGCCAGGATCCTGTCTAGTCTCTTGGGGATCATCTCAACAGAATCAGGTTCCTTCCACTCCCATTGAGAGATCAAATCAATAAGCTCAACGGCAGGCAGAGTCACCCAGGAGGTAGATGGGCCAGCCCCAAAGGCTTCCAGGAATACAGGTTCCTCTTGGGAAGGGTGTGCTGGTATACCAACCACCCCTTTGCTTGAGGATATGTAGTATGTCTCCAAAGCAGAAGTCATCATGTGGTGATCAAGAGGACCCTTCCACTCATCAAAGTCAGTATCCTTCATGACAGACACCTGAAGAGAGTCTAAGTGTCTCCTTTTCCAGTTTCTCATCCTAGGGACTTCTTTGGTGGGATGTCCCAGAGACGTATCGGAAGATATCAGTATACCCTGCTGGGTGTCCTGGAGACTTTGGGCTGGCTGTTGCTGTGGTGCAGGAAGTTGAGGTTCAAGATGCAAAGACAACTGGGTCTGGGAAGCAGGATCCAAGGAGGGTAGATGCGTCCTTTCTCTTAGAGCAGAGAAAACTCTCTCCACTACCAGGAAAGCAGAATGTCTTGGACAGAGAGAAACTGATGGCTCCCAGAAGACATGCTTCCAGACCATCAGCTCATTCTAACACAAAGGCAAACCACTCGAGGTAGGGGTCGGAGATGAGCTGTCTAGTTCCGAGGGGCAGAAACCGCTCCAACACTTCAGATCCAGCACAGATGACATGCCTCCGAAAGTCATCCAGCTCCGACATGCTAGGAGCCAGTCCACTCAAGACTGTATCGGCGTAGAAGCTACATTGATCTTCAGATCCAATACAGATGGATCTGGGATTCTTGGATCCAATTGATAAAGAAATTTCAACACAAAAAGTTACTGCTAACAGTGACCACATGCATGCACAAAGGAGGCAAAATGAGATCTGAGGTATGGTAGAGGACTACCACGGCAGTAAAGGATAAAAGCTACTATGAGCACTTATTTCCATTATAAATTGCAATAAAACACACTCTATTATATATTATAAGACTATAGTCAAACAACCTATAACAAAACAGTTTAACTCATTTAAACAACTTCTGTCCCTTCAGAATGGGTTTTAAAGGGACATACCCATTTCACCCTAGATGCACATCACCCTGCAGTCTCACTATCATTTTGTTTCTCTCTGCTCTAATACATTACTGTGGTCTCCCAACCTTGCACTTTGTTTCACTTGATCTAACACCCTAAACTTGAAAACATGTGAATCTCCTTCTTTATGTATATGGTTGGCTAATGCATTCTTTAAATCTTTATTTCTAATCACCTGCAAGTGTTCCGTGATACTCTCTCTCAACTTCCTTATGGTTTATCCTACATAAAAACTACAACATAGCTGACAGCTAGCCAAATAAACTACATTACAACTGATACAGGTAGCTTTTACATATAACCAGTGGTCTTGGTTGGTGACTGGATGGACAATGCTATTTTGAGTATCTATAAACTGACAAAAATTGTAGTTGCCACAGGGAGAAGTCCCCCCTGGGCATTGTGTTTCCAGTAACCCTCTCCTATCATAGCATAAAATATGCTTTAAAGAGTGCTTATTCTTAAATATGAAATGTGATGTCTGTCCTACTACTTACCTATCTTTTCCTCTGAAAGTAGTTCAAGCCAGTTCTTTTTAATTATATCACAAAAAACACCATGATCACTGGTGTAATGCATCAAAAATCTACATAATCATTAAGATTTGCTTGTACATGTTCTTGAGTCAAACTTTCTTTTCTCTCAAAATAGGGTCTAGCTGAACTATTTCTCAAGTGTTTCACCTCCCTAGCCATTTTATTCACCTCAGCTTCTCTATAACCCTTTTCCTTAAATTCCTGCGTTAGAGTAGAAAGGTCAGATTCAAATCCTTCTTGGACACTATTTAATCTTGACATTCACATCCCTTGGCCCTTCAAAACATTCCTAAACACTCTTGTCGGGTGCATACTATTCCTCCTAAGTGTAATATTTACACAACAGGGTTTTTATATAGCTTAGTAGCTATCATCCCATTCTCCAATCTAAAGACTTCTACATCCAAGAACTTCATACTAGTATATGAGTATCTATACGTAAATCTAAGGAAGCTAGTAGTAGAATGTAGGTATTCTATGAACTGGGTAATCAATTCCTCAGGTCCTTGCCATAACACAAAAAGGTCAACAACAAACCTTTTAAAAAGGTTATGTATCAAGAGTATAGGTTATTTCCTAGAACATACCATATCATTGGCAAGATACATCATATCTCTCAGCATTACTGCAACAGTGATCTAATGATGAACATCTTTTGCTTCTTTATACATCTCAAATTGTCATAGGAAGGGTATGGTAAATAAGGCGTCTGCCTTAACCACTGAATTGCGCCAAATCTTAACAAAACTATTTCAAAATTCTGAAAATCAAACTTGCAGAAACACACACTTTTTTCCCATACTTATCAATAATCTTCCCATCCCTATCAGAAAGTGTATTATTGGAATTAACTAAATGTTTAGCAACAGTAGGATTAGCTAAAGCAATAAGTGCTGGGTCAGGTTTGGGAAGACTGTACAAAAGCAAAAAAAGAGAACTTTATATGTCCTATCTGCCTTTTTACGGTCAGCTGGCTGAATATCAGGAAAACTGCGGGCAGCAAGAAAGATACCCACCAGACCTGACAGAACTGGGTGAAGGCTCTGGAAATTCTATTACAGCACATAGTATTTTTGATGGACTGAGAAACCTCAGTGTTCTTCCACTGAAAACACTGGCACATTCTGGAAATAGTATCAGACAAAGAGAACCCTCTCACAGGGAGAATCAGAAGCTGAGTTCTCCTCAGAGTATGAATCAGAGATTTGAGGAGAAAATCTTGTATCTGTCACTTCATCTTCCTGTCTATATTCATACTCTAGAATCTCTTCAGAAAATGAGGTATCCGTCTTTGTTTTAGTAGAAAGAACTTTATAGAAGAGATCAAAAGCCTGAATTAAATGCTGAGCCAAACCCAATTAACTACTCCTGTCCAAGGAAATTTGAGGAGATGTAGATAAATGTTTAATTTTCAGTTTCCTTTTAACAGGGGCCAACTGTGTGATTAATGGCAACAGCAGCTTTTCCTGGGATGGGCACAACATTCTGACAAAATAGGAAAGCCTTCCCTGCTCTCTCTCCCAAGATCGACAACAGTGGCTCTCCCTTATCCACTGAAGGGACCCCAACAATCACAAATGACTTGTTAACCCTGGTCCATAGTTGCTCTAAGTGTTACACCACAGGAATCCAGGGTAAAAGATAGGTGGACTAAGGTAACTAATCATCACAGCAGAGTCACCCCCCCCCCCCCCACGGCTGAGGTAAAATGCTAGCCTGCTGCGGTGGTAAAGGCTAATTGATTTATTTATTTATTTATTTACCTATTTGACATTTGTTTACTGGGATAGTCCGACTGGCTCTAACAGAACTCGTTATCAGCAGAGGCCTGGGGAGAAAAGCTCCAACTGCACAAATTTACCAAGAAATATTACAAGACAAAAACAAAGTATATCAAATAACAATGTAAAACCACTAACACTGAAACAATTTAGAGCATAGTAAGACATTTTCATGGAAAAAAGAGATATGTGGAAATTACACAAACATAATTCTTCACATAGTACAATAATGTAATAACTATGCTCATTGCTACTGAAATCTTTTATGTTGATTTCAAGATGGTCCTGAGGAATTACACTGATAGTTATGAAGGGAGATGTAGTATTCAAGACATGGAGGGTGAGAGTTGTGATATGCTTACTATACAGTATAAGAGGTTAATTTGGTTATAAGTTAAGATGGAGACAATATATACTTACTGAGGTGGAGTATGGAGATAATGTATACATATTAGGGGCTTAAGATATGTAAGACAGAGCTGAGAGGGTGGAGCAAAAAAGGGATAGTAAGGAGAAGGGGATGGAGTTAGTTAAGGAAGGAGAAGTAGAGGGAGAAACAACAAAAGAAGTAAAGCTGATACAGTGTAGGAGGTATTGTGAAATTAACCTGGAGTTGTACAGGAGCAGAGACAAGTGTTTTTAAGATATTCTTTTAGAGAGGCTTTGACGGGATTTAAGGCTGGGACAGATCTTGTAGCTAGGGGTAAAGAGTTGCATAATTTAGAGATAAAGTATGAATATATACTGTGTCCTGGATGTTTTGAGGGTTTTGAAGGGGCTAGCAGGTTTTGTCCTCTGAACAGAGGGATCTGTTTGTAGTGTAGTGTTTGACAAGACTGGCTAAGGGGGGGCAGGTAATGGGCTTGAAAATTAGGTTGCGCATTGTAGACAGTTGGATATGGGCAAGTTGGTTGGAGAGTTCTAGCCAGTTTAGTTCCTTTAGAGGTTTACAGTGATGTGTATCACATTTGGAGTTTATGGCAAACTTTGCGATATTATTGTAGCACTGTTCCACTTTAGTTATGGTAGAGTTGTGTAAATTAGTTAGGATGGGGGCAACATAGAGAAGGAAGGGAAGAAGAAAAGTTTTAGCCAGGGTAACATTGGTTGCAGTACTTAGAAGTATATATTTCTATACAAGAGTCCCAATTTCTGTTGAGTTTTCTTTATGTTTTATTGGATGTGGAGGTCAAAGCTAAGTTTATTATCAATGGTCACTCCTAGTAGTTTTGTTTCTGGTACTATTTCAATAACCATGTTGTTGGATGAGTAGATTCTGAAATGATCAGAGACCGGGGGTTATTTCTGGGGCCAAAGAGAGCTAGTTTAGTTTTCTTGGGATTTAGAAAGAGTTGAGCATTTTTAAGCCAGGATTCAATGGCAGTGAAGGACTTTTGGGTGTTTGAAAGTAGTTCTGGTAGTGTGTGTAAGGTACAGATTATGGTGTCAGCATACTGAATGAGGGTTCCAGGGGAGGAACAAGTGTTAAGATTATTTGTGAATATACTGAAAAGTAAAGAACCAAGGATAGAGCCTTGAGGGACTCCTGTGGGATTGTGGTGAAAGGGTGAGAGCTCCTGTGACCATTTTACAGCTTGTTTCCGATCTACAAGGTAACTTTTAAACCACTGTACAGTGCTATGGGAGAACCCTAGAGTAGATAATGTACTGAGGAGTACAGGGTGAGAAATCGTGTCAATGGCTTTACAGAGGTCAAGGAAGACTGAAGATACATATTGTCCTGCATCTTTGGCCCTATTCACATTATCTGTAAAGGATATTACTGCTGTGGATGTACTGTGGCCAGGTCGGAAACGATGCTGAGTTTCAGTTAAAAGATTATTCTATCGTAGATATTTTATTAATTGCTGGTGCACACATCTTTCAAGTATTTTGGATATAGGTGATAAAATGGATAGTGGACGGAAATTTGAAGAGTGTCCTCCTTTGTGGATTGGGGTAATGTGTGATAGTTTCCATATGGCTAACACTAGAGATTCAGACAGAGATCTGTTTATTAGGATACTAATTGGATATGCGATTGAGGTGACAGCAAGTTTTAGGTATTATGGTGGAAGATTGTCTACTGAGGTGGAGCAGGGTTTTAGTTTTAGTAGAGGTCGTTTAATGTAGGCTGTTGGTATAGGCTGGAATGAGAAAGACATTTGTTTATTCCTGTGAGAGCTTATGAGGGCAGGGTTAGGATTAGATAGTAAGCTGTCTGCAGTGTCTGGGTTAGTGGAAGTGTGGGGTGGTCTAGTGTTGGGGGTACTGGTTAACAGGTCTGCTATGGATTTTATGAAGTGTTTATTAAGGTTTTCTACTATTAGGGATGGTGTGGCATCAGTATATGGGGAATGTTCTTTATCAACTCTACTTCACCCTGGCTCAGATACACAGTACTAGAATTTTTGGGGGTCATTTTTACTTTGGAGTTGGAGCTGTGAGTAATAGGATTTTTTATCTTTGTTTATTAATTTAGTAACTGTGTTGCAGACTGTTTTAAAGTGGATGAGATTTTGTTCATTTTTGTTTAGTTTCTAGGTTTCCCAGGCTAGGTCTCTGTTTCATTAGGTCTTTGCAATCCTTGTAAGCCAAGGTGTAGTGTTCTTTTTGATTCTTTTTTGGCGAGTGGGTGCCAGGGTAGTGAATATGTGCAAGAAGGTAGTATTGAAATATTGTATGGCGTCATTAAGAGGTAATGTTTTACGGGTTGTCCAGTTAATTTTTTGTAGCAGATCATTAAGCTTTTCCTGACTAAAATTAGTTATGTTTCTAATTAATTTCAGTGTGTGTAATTTTGGCTGTTGTGAGTTGGCCCTACTTGCAAATGTGGGTAGATGGTCGCTTAGTGATGTGGGCAGTGTGCCAGAGAATGGATAGCTGGTTGGATGAGATACTAACATCCAATCAAGAGTAGAATGGTGAGTAAGATCTTTGTTGTACCAGGTTGGGCTTTTGTTTAGTTGGGAAAAGCCGGTTTGAGGGAGAATCAGAATCAATGGCATTCCAATCGATATTAACGTCACTAAAGAGAATCGTTAGCGATGCCCAGGACAGTATATCTTCCAGAACAAGTATGTTATGTCTTGGTGGAATATATACTACTATGAGGCAGATTCTTTTAGTGGTATTGAGGTTAAGGAAAAAGATTAGTATCTCTGCATGAGAAAATTTGGGTGTATTTCCTGTGTATGATGTGAGATTGAGATAGAGTCCAGTGAGATACAGAAGAACGATTCTTTCACCTTTCTTTATAGGTCTGTTTAGTCTAGTTATAGTGAGGTTAGGGGGTGTTATTTCAAAGTCTTTCATATTAGGGTGCAACCATGTTTCTGTCAGAGCTAGTATGCCTGGTTTGTTTTTGGCTATCCCGGTATGCAGTGGCTGTTATTTTATTACATATACTCCTTAGGTTTAGTGTTACTATGTTTAGGTTTTTGTGGTTGATTTTTGTAGTTGGATTTGAGGTTGGGCATTGGTTGGGATGTATGTCTCCACTTAGAAGTAGCTTGGAAATGAAGTATGAATACAGTACATTATGATTTTTGTAAGGAGTTGGGGAAAGGTATGAGTGCAGTGGTGGCAAATTTGTGAAATGGGGATGGGGACTTCACTTTTTCTTTTTGTGGCTGGAAGATGGACCAACCATGGGACCGACAGTTTTTTCCATAGTCAAGCTGAAAATGGTGCCTCTTTCTCTGGAAAAGTTTAAAGTCTTTAATAACTGCTTTTTCAAATAAAATCATAATAAAAACACTTTAAAATTATTTTCCAGCCCCCAAAATGTGAATAAAAACAATTTATCCACAGAAAAATGTTTTCAAACACTTAAAACAACTTTTAAACTGACAGCTTTAAAAAAACTTTCCAGAACAGGAAAAGAGTTATTAAACAAATTTTTAAAATGTGAGGGTTTTTCCCCAAAAAGAACTTGCCTACCCAGTAAAGGAACAGCACAAGCCAACCATTGATCCTTGAAAGTTTCTGGAATATACTCTTTGGCTGCAGGGCTGCAGGAAGGCTTTGAATACCTTGGTTCCCAAACCTGTCTTTTTTGTCAGCTCAGCCCAAGCTAACAGTCTGGATGTGTGGAAGGTGCCTCAAAGCTCTGGAAGCTGGCTGGCTGTTGTATCTTTGGCAGAATATAACCCATACACCTAAGGCTAAAACAGAAATGATCAATGTGATGAACATCTACTGTTATGAGTAAGTGGAACTTGCACAACTGTACTATGTTCATCATTCCCACTGCTGCAGTAGTCCACAGGCTATTTTGGTTTGGTAGCAAAGCTCATCCAACCCGGGAAGTGGAAGGATATGGATCCAGGAGCCCCTGGAGAATGGTCCAAGCAAAGCCAGTCCTGGATCTAGAAAAAGAATCTAGTGTGTAACGTCTTGTAAAGGTATGCACAGAGGACCATGTAGCTGCCTCTAGAATGCTTCTAGAGTTCAACCACTTTCCAATATTCCATCAAAGAAGACAAGGCCCTTGTAGAAAGAGCCTTGATACTACCTCAAACTGGTTAACCATGGTGGGCATAACAAAAGGCAATAGCCAAGGACAACCATCTGAAAATAGTCCGTTTTGACACAGGTTGTCCTTTCTTTGTCCCAACACAGGAAATAAATAGCTAATCAGCTTTTCTAAAGGACTTGGTTCTGTCAAGATAGCACCTGAACTGCCTATGCACATCCACAGTATGCAGAATCCTTTCTTCCTGGTTCTGACAATCTGGATAAAATGTTGGAAAATTGATGGCTTGCTTCAAAGTAAACTCTGAAACAAATGCGGGCAAAAATGAGGGATTTGTTTGTAAAGAAACCCTAGTACAATGGAAGAGCACAAAGGGTTCACCCACCATGAGAGCTTGCAACTCAAGATACTTTTCTTAGAGATGTCAGAGCAATGAGAAGAACAGTTTTCCATGTAATGAATCTTAAATCTGCTTGATGTGCAGGTTCAAATGGAATATGATGAACTTTTCCAGCACAAAGTTAAATCCTAGGAAGACGCAATCTGTTTGGGTGGAGGTTTGAGATATAAATCTATAAGATTTTCTTACCTCCTTTAGTACTGATGCAAGTCTTATGAAAAGAGGTGCTAAAAGGAATAAGAACTGAGTCATCCAGGCAGATAGTTAAAATGTTTGAGATTGGGGTATATCAAATTCTCTCTGTCTTGTGTGAGTAGGTCCAGTTTGTAAGGAAGCTTGTGGTAATTGCCCTTGCACAGTTCCATAAGAAGAGAGAACCAATGATGCCTGGGACAAAAGGGAGTCACCACAATTACCTCTGGAGAATACTTATGAATTTTCAGAATTACCCGGGATATCTGTGGAAATGCACAAAAGAACACTGTCGTGCATGGGAATGAGAAAGCACATGTTTTCCAGACTTGTTTACAAGGAGTCCTGGAGCAGTTTGATCAGTTCCCCATTTTTAAAGGAGGCAAACAGGGTTTACTATCGTTAGTGCAAAAGGCAAAACACATTCCATTCGCACTATCGAAAGAAACCGCTGAACCCGGAATTCCGAGTGCTTCACAATGTCGACCAAATGATCGACACATTTGGGTCGACATTGTCAATGAAAAATATTATGTGATATCTGTATAGGAGCTGATGCACATCAAACTCCTATACGAAATATCACATTTTTGCCAAGGGGGCAAGCCCCCCTGCACCCCCCCACACCCCCTGCTAAAAATATATTCCATCTCTGAGAATGAACCACAGTGGGGATTTGGATGAAATTCCAATCCCCGCTGTACTGCAATCTCCATACAGTTAGTCGAATACACTTATGCGAATGCACTACTGCATTCGCATAAGTGTGTTCGACTATCCTGTACAATTCACATTTTGTGAATGACAATCTGATTTTCGGCAGCATATGTGCCAGCAGACTGTTGTTTGCATTAACGATAGTAAACCGGCAAACAGATGTACTTGAGGTATTCCTCAAAACTAATCAATTCCTGGAAGACCCCCTCATTCAGTTTACATTTGAGGTTTCTCCTAGTCCTGCTCAGGTTGACTTCCACTATGTTTTGCTCTGAAAGAATGTAGGATGCTTGGAGGGTTAATGAGTTCTGAAGAGCTACCTCCCAAGCTATCACTGCCATCCTGCGCAGAGACCCTTGCCTGTTGAAGTACATCACTTTGGTGATGTTTGTAATCAACTGAAGTGGTCTTGGGGACCATAGATGATAGAGATTTTAAGGCATGGATCACAGCCAACATCTCTGACATGGCATGGATCACAGCCAACATCTCTGACATGTACGTGCTTTGGTCTGTCTGAGGAATACCACAGGTCTTGCACTTCTACCCCCAGTAAAACTGTCCTACAAAGAAAATCTGAGGCGTGTTTAGTTACAGACTGACTTGGAGTAGAGAAGAAAAAGGAAGCCATGCTATTTAAAGTCACTACTAGAGCAGTTCCTTTTTTACAAAGCCCAAGACTGGAATCCAAAATTCCAGAGGATACAAATGCTGGATCCATGTATTTTTTAAAACCACTGAAGCTTTCTCATGTGTAACCTGGTGACAGGAATCATGAGAATCATAGATGTCATGAACCCCAGAATCCTAAGAAATACTCCGGCTGAAGTCTGAGATAGAGTTAAGAAGCTCTGAAAAGTTCCCCCTTCTCCTGTGTGAAAAAGGCCTTTTGCTGCAGAGTGTTTGTAATATATCTTAGAAACACAATCCAGTGTGATGGGGTCAAGGAAAATTTCTAAATATTTATCCGGATTCCCAGATTGGTAAGAAGAGGTGAAACCCATATTAATGAATATTGACCTCTAGGAAAATATTCTGCAAAATAACTAAGGCGTCTGCATTGAGCTATGACTGCAGCTAAACACTTTGTAAACACCCCTGGAGTAGTAAAAACCTGAAGGGTAATGCAGATAGCTGATAATATTACCCAGCCACAGAAAATCTGAGAAACTTCCTAAAGCCTTTGACTAGGGAAAGTGATGTTATATATATTTTAAGTCCAGTAGTGCTAAAAAACTTCTCTGGGGAATGAGAGATAAGACTCTGATGGGTCATCTTGAATTTTGGAATTTTCACATACTGATTTAGAAAAGAAAGTTGCAGAACTCCTCTCCAAGAAGACTCTTCCTTTGGTACCAGAAACATTATGGAATAGAAGTCTTTGCCCCTTAGAATTAATGGCACTGCCTCAATGACTTCTAGAGTGAGTAAGTTCATAGGTGGTTACTGGGCTCCTGACCCAAAGGTTTTTAAAAGCCTAGCCGTGCGTACCCAATATAACACCAGAAAAACCCAATAGAAAGGATCTTGCCTAAACTCTAGATCTTAGTTAGCAATGATTGGCTTATCCAGGAGGGTCACAGGTGAAATCCCCGGCAAGAATTTACGGTTTCCCATCCAGTCATCCTGGCTATGCTTAAACAGGGCCATAGAGGGGCTTTGTTTGATGTGAATTGGTAGCCTATTCCAGAGGAGTGGCAACCTCTGACAGATATATCCATTTCTCTAGTAGGTCCTATTTATGTCACAGGCCAGGTTAATGTCTCTGGAGCAGGTGACCCTTGTCTTATCGGACTTGCGGAAGTGCAGCATTTGCATTAGGTTTGGAACTGAGACTGCTCTGTAGGCCAGGTACAAGTCCCCTCTAAGAAGTCTGTATACTAAGTGTGATATGTCGGCAAGCCAATTAGCAACCCACCTGATGACATATGGGTTAATCTACATCTGGGAGAGTTTATCAATGATGCCATCTGTGGAATTGTGTCAAAGGCCTTGGCTAAGTCAAGGTAGGCAGTATGAACACATTTGCATTCGTTTGTGGATCTGCTGATGTTTTCAAAGAAGTCCACAAGGTTTAACAAGCATGACCTGCCTTTGACAAAACCAAACTGTGCCGGGTTTGGAGATCACATATATACTTATTTATAAGGTCCAAGATGATTATTTGTTCCATGCCCTTACAGATAAGGTTGGTTAAGCTTATGGGTCTGTAGTTCCCAGGGTCTGTTGCTGTACCCCTTGTGAAGGGGGATGACGGTTGCTGTTTTCCACTCAGCAGGGACATAACCATTACTCAGACTGGGATTGAAGGGAGTACCTAATGGGAGTTGCTAAGTGATGTTTTAGACCATTTAAAATGCAACCTGGGATGCCATCAGGTCCCATACAGGATGTGATTATGGCCTTGGAGAGAGCATTAATGACTTTCTCTTTAGAGATGCAAGGTGCTGGAGATGTAGAGGAAATGCTTTGTGGAATATTTGGAGGGGACGGGGGGGGGGGGGGTTTGAAATTTTTGCCAAATCTGTCAGCTAATAGGTTAGCTATTTTCATAGGATCAGTGCGTGTGATGCCATCCACAGTTAGGTCAGCACACGTCTGAGTTCATAGGTTGGTACTAGACTATCAGCCCTAGGGCCTATACAAGCCTAGCCATAACAATTCCCTGGCTATTTCTTCCCACACTATTTACTTCCCTGGACCCCTGTCTAGCAGGGTGACTGACGTGATCCCCGGGGTGAATTTCCTTTCTCCCATCCAATCATCAAGGTTCCTTTTAAAGAGGGCCAAAGAGGCACTCTGCTTGACATGTATGGGCAATCTATTCCAGAATCTGGGGAGTATTTGGGTCACGAACCTATCCCTCCAGCATGGTTTGTTTATTGTGATGACAAGGTTTAGATCCCTACAGCGTGTGGCTCTGAGGGATTTGGATTTCTTTAAGTGTAGCATGTCCAACAGCTCTGGGTTGGACATGGCCTTCTATGTTAAGCAGTGATCACCTCTGAGTAGACAATATGCGACAGAGTATAGCTGGAGTTTTTTAAGGCAGTCAGCGTAGGGCATCTGCTTTAGGTATAACCTTTTAGGTTACTGATGCAGCTGAAAAATGCCTTATGGTTATCCTCAGCTATGGTTGCTAATTTTTTTTTCAAAGTTGCCCTTAGACGACTTTACAAGCTTTTTTTTTTTTTTTTTTTGTTCAAGCAGAGGAGGGTGTTCTTTCAGAGCTGGGACCTCTCTTTTTCTTGGATAGCAACATAGCAACATCTTCCTCTTGTTGTACAACTTAATGCTAGATGTCCACCAGGGAGACTTTTTTTTCTTGAGGACCTTGTTTTGATCCCATCAGGTACAAGTGTGTCAATGCATTTGTGTTAAGTGGTAATACAGGGAATTTATTTATACCTTAAAATAGATGTCAGTGCCATCTGTGGGAACAGGAGCTTGGAAATTATGCTATCCCTTAGGAGAGTACAATTAGCTTTCGTGAAAATTTTTAACCTGATTTCGCCTAAGAGGGGTTTGGGTGTTACAGCTACTTCAAATGTTACTGATTTTGATCAGATTTAACAAGTGAGGGTCCTATACTTCTGGTGGTACAATGGTCACCCATGTTGGTAAGGACCAGGTCAAGAATATTTCAGATCCTTGTGGGGTTGCATGCTATTTGTTCCAGGGCATAAGTATTAACAAAGGCCAGGAACCTTTGTGCAAGCATGTTGGTACTCATATAAATTTCCTAGTCAATGGAGGAATAGTTAAAAATCACCCATGACTACAGTGTTGGTTGTAATCTGACTGAGTCCGGTAGGTCCAAATAAGCAGCATGGGTACCTTGGTTCATTGAAGGGGGCCTATAGCGAATGATAACTTGAAGGGGGGGGTCTTACCCACAGTTAGTTGGACTTGGAGTAACTGCATGGAGTTTTCCTGTCTAACCAGTCTACAGGTATATTTATCTTTGATGAAGACAGATACTCCTCCTCTTCTGGCTCTCATACTTTCATTTTGCGGTCTGAAAGTGTGGAAGGCATTGTAGCCTTGCAAGACCTGGGCACACTCTGTGGCCCTGAACCAAGTTTCTGTGACTGCACAGACGTCAACATCCTCCAGGGAAAGGAATGCTTCCAAACAGTGTAGTTTATGATTTAAACACCTAATATTTAGCAGCATAATCTTTAATCTGTGAGTGATATTTTCATGTTGGAAATTTTGTTCTTGAGATCTTGCCTAAAAACGGCACTATGAGGCAAGTGCCTTAGCCAGTAACCAAAAGCCTAGAGGTGACAAGTGAAGTGTGGTCTATCAAACATGTCATCCCAGGCTAATAGGAACTAGAGCCCATAGAATGACACCAGAAGCTAAGCCAATTGTTGAGGTCAATCATTTTTTGTTTATACTGTGGCATCATCCTAGGTGAGGGTAGAATGCTGCTTAAGGCTAGGGACATAGCTGCCCGGGACACATATTCATAGAGCTCAATTGTGTCTCTCTTCATATAGTCCACTAAGGTACGTCTCAAGTCATTCACACCATCAATGAATTATGACGGAGTCATAACGGTACTTGTTGTTGACAGACTTGAGTGTATGTGTGATCTGATGGATCTTGGCACCCAACAGACAGCTGACTGTAAACTTCTCCTTGTCCAGCCTGGTGAGTGGGACACCTGTGTGTCTCAAAATGGAGTCACCTATGACTAAAATGAGAAGTTATGTACCTACCATAACGTTCCATGTTAGTTGTCTTCTCTCGCCTTCTTTCTTGCTGGATGGGTTCGGAGCCGATCCTCGGCTCCGACTCGGCACTTGCTAAGCTCAAGAATCACTTTTACCAGCTCGAGGCAGCCCTATATCCCATGATGGAAGGCGGTAATTACCCAGATCTCGTTTGGTATCTAGAGGAAAACTGCCCGCAATCTTTCCACAAGGAAAGCAGAATAATTAGTCTAGAAGACTGTAAGGGGAACCAGGTAACAGAGATCCCGAGCTAACTGGTGTCTGGGGGAGAACAATCTCCCTGAGAAGGGGAAAACAAGGTCTGTCCAGGCTAGGGGGACAGGAGGGAGAGACGCAAGAAAGAAGGCGAGAGAAGACAACTAACATGGAACGTTATGGTAGGTACATAACTTCTCAATGTTAAGTTGTCAATCTCGCCTTCATTCTTGCTGGATGGGACCGCGTCCCTAGCACCCTTATCCTGGGAGGCTCAATGGAACCGACTCTTGAGAACTGTGGAACCAAAACTTGCCCTGTCCCTGGAGGCCAAATCCAATTTGTAATGAGAAACGAAGTATGAGGAGTGGCCCAAGTGGCTGCTGCACAAATAGTGTCCAAGGGTAGTCTAGCCTGAAAAGCTGTAGATGTGGCTAGACCTCTAGTAGAATGCACTTTAGGTTTTGAGATCAGCTGTTTGCCCCTCAGCGGACAAATGTCAGAAATGGTGGACGATAGCCATCTGGATAAGGTTACTTTAGAAACAGGAAGACCTTTCCTATTTTCAGCATAGGAAAGAAAAAGCTGATCAGATTTCCTAAATTACTTTGTTCTGTCCAAATAATATCCGAGTTGGCGATGAACATCTAGGCAATGCAGTTTTTGTTCTGCCCTGTTAGAATAATTGGGAAAAAATACAGGAAGGTCAATGGATTGATTTAAATTTGTTTTAGAAGCAACCTTGGGCAAAAAGGATGGATTGGTTCTTAAGGACACTCTATCCTTGTGGAAGACCAAGTAAGGTGGACGAACACAGAGTGCATGTAGTTCTGACACTCTCCTAGCCGAAGTAATAGCAACTAAAAAGAGAGTCTTCCAAGAAAGACATTTTAATGAACATGTAGCAGCCGGTTCGAAAGGGGGAAGTATCAAGGATGCCAGCACTAGATTTAGGTCCCACTGTGGTGGAGGATCTCTAACAGGGGGCTTAAGAAGGAACACCCCTTTGAGAAAAGCTTTACAAAGTTTGTGAGACATGATATTGTGGTCTGCAAATCCGACATGGAAATTAGAGATTGCTGCCAACTGGACCTTAACTGTGGAAGCAGAAGAACCGGAGTGAAAAATTTCAGCAAGAAAGTCCAAGACCGATTGAATAGAGGCAGTAAATGGATCTATGTTCTTAGACTTTGCCCAAAAAGAGAAATGTTTCCACTTACTAGAGTAAATCCTCCTGGTAGAGGACTTTAGAGAAGCTACTATTATATCTCTAATGGGGTTAGAGATCATAGGAAGCCTGGCTAAGGAAGGAAGTGGAGCAACCAAGCAGTGAGGTTGAGGGAACGAATTGATCGGTGCAGGTGACCCGACTGGTGGGTCAGAAGATCTGGAATTGGATCCAGATGCCAAGGCTGCACCATGAGATGGCGATGAAGGAACAGGAACCAAATTTGTCGAGGCCAGTAAGGGGCAATGAGAATCATTTTGGCTCTCAAGACGGTAGCTTTCTGGAGTACTTGAGGTATCAACGGAAAGGGGGGAAAAGCATAAAGAAGTCCCTGTGGCCAATCTTGGGTAAGAGCGTCTCTGGGCGGATGGCCCGGAAGTGGAAAGAGAGAGAAGAAGTGTGGGCATTTGCTGTTTTGGGGTGTAGCAAAAAGATCGCAGCATGGGCTTCCCCACTTCTGAAAAATCTCCACCACTATGGATTGCTTGAGAGACCACTCATGAGGCATGAGTATAGCTCTGCTCAATCTGTCCGCTATTATGTTGGTTTTCCCGGGGATATGCGTTGCTACCAGAAACCGATGAGAGGAGATCGCCCATTGCCAAAGTCTGAGAGCTTCTCGACACAAGGGATAGGACTTGGTTCTGCCCTGCTTGTTGATGTACCACACCACGGACATGTTGTCCGTGTGAACTGCAATAGTTCCTAAGGGAAGAAAGTCGTTGAGGGCTTGCAACGTTAAAAGCACTGCTCTCATCTCTAGGACATTTATGTGCAGGTGGTATTCGAACGGTTGCCACGTGCCATGAACCATCCTGCCCTGATAATGCCCCCCCCCACCCGATCAGGGAGGCATCCGAAGTGACCGTGGCTACCGGGGCCGGGGGGACAAATGGTCTGCCCTGATGGACTAGGGGAGAAGAAGTCCACCAGGATAGATGGCTCTTGCAGGTTTGTGTCACCAGGATCTTGTGACGCATGGGAAGCTGTTGGAAGGACCATTGGGTGAACAACATCCATTGTAGGAGGCGCATGTAAAAATGGGCCAGAGGGAGAAGTGTGATGGCAGCTGCCATGAGGCCCAGCACTTTCAGGACCAACCTGGCTTGTACCCTTTTGCTGGATAGGATGATCCGAACATGGTTTTGGATATCTAGGATTCTTTGACTTGTTAGGTTTGCTGACATCCGAATAGTGTCTAGATTTGCGCCTATAAAGGTAATAGATTGGCAGGGCGATAAGGAAGACTTTTGGAAGTTGACCGAAATTCCTAACTGACCGCAGAGATGTAGAGTATAGTCTCTGGCTTGGAGAAGTTGATACCTGGTGGTGGCTGAGAGGAGACAGTCGTCGAGATACGGAAACACCTGGAATCCTTGACATCTCAGGTGAGCCGTGACCGCTGCCATGCATTTGGTGAACACTCTGGGTGCTGTAGTGAGACCAAAGGGCAGGGCTCTGAATTGAAAATGACTGGTCCCCAGCCGAAAGCGGGGAAACCTTCTGGAGCATCTGTGGATTTTTATGTGATAGTACGCATCCTGAAGGTCTATGGAGCACATCCAGTTGTTTTTGCCCAGGAAGGGCAAAATCGATTGAAGTGTGACCATCCGAAATCTTGTCTTTTTGACAGACTTGTTCAGTCTGCTGAGGTCTAATATTGGTCTCCAGTCTCCCGTCTTTTTGGGAACCAAAAAGAACCTTGAGTAGATTCCGGACTCTAATTGATCTGTTGGAACTGGTTGGATGGCCCTTTTTCTTAGAAGCTTTGATACCTCTAGCTTTGCAATCTCCCTTAGACCGGGTGGAACGTCTGGAAGGGAACCTTTTTGAGGGAAGGGGCTTTCCTCGAAGGGGATTTTGTAACCCTTGGATATGATCAACTGTACCCATCTGTCTTGAGAGAGGGAAAGCCAGGCTTCTGGGTACAGCGACAATCTCCCCCCGACTGCCTCCAAGGGTGGGCAGTCGGGCAACACCTCAGGGATGCTGGAAGGGCTTGTCAGAGAGAGGCTCTCTGCTGCCCTGGTTCTGCGGACCTCCTCTGCCCCTAGGGCGGCGTCTGTTATTACCTCCTCTGCCTCTGGGGGTAAATTGACCACGTGCGTCAGGCGTGACTCCCTGAAATTTTCGTAACCACATCTTCCCTCCCTTCTGACCTTTGGGGTAAGGTCTAGAAGGGGTGGAGAAACGGACACCTACGGCAGAAAGAGTCTTGCCGTCTTGTTCGCACCTGGTTAATGTGTCCTTCACCTGAGGCCCAAACAAAGTAGTGCCATCAAAGGGAGAATTTGTGAAGGATGCCTTAAAGGGGTCTGCGAAATTGCAAAGCCGCATCCAGGACTGACGTCTAAGAGCCACTCCTGTTCCTGTGGCTCTACTCGCCCCATCGGCTGCATAAGAAATGAGCCGCATGGAGGAGTTAGTGATGGAATTTAGGATTCTAAGCTGAGAGGCAATCTTCTCTTGAGCCCCAGCAGCTGACGGATCCTGTACTACCTCACCCAATTCTTTGAGGATGTCTCTTTGAAGTCGGGTGAAGTGACATAAATAATTCAGCGAATGCATAGCAAAGGCCGCTGCGGAAAACATCCGCTTACCATACCTGTCCATGGTCCTAGATTCCTTGTTAGGAGGATGGACTGGTACGGAAGGATCTGCAAGTTTCTTTTTGGTGGCGGCTGCCACCATCATGGCATCAACTGGAACACCTTTCGTAAGAAACTGTTTCTCAGTGGGGGCCGTGATAAATTTAGAAGGCCTCCTGGGGACTGGTTCCACAGAATCAGGAGATGCCCATGCCTTTCGAGTTATCACCTCCATGAGGGGGTCGAAAGGCGGAGACACCCAGGAGGTGGAGGGTCGAGATCCAAAAGCCTCCAGGTATACCAACTCATCCTCGGAGGGATTAATGGAGGGCCAGTTTCCCCTCTGTTTTAGGAGTTCTAGGATGTCTGAAAAGGAGACATCCTCAGAGGGGGATCTTGGGGACCCCTCTGACTCATCTAAGTCGGTATCTGATGTCGTAGACTCAGGGGAGTCTAAGTGCTTCCTCTTATGCGGGGGCTCTCCTGAAGGATCAGGAGAAACCTCGGAAGAGGAAGTTCTTCCCAGTGGGGAAACCTGGGGCGATGGATCTCTGGGTCCGGGAGCAAGAGAGTGGGAAGAGACATCTACAGGCACCGTAGAGGGAGGAGCTAAAGGAACCGACTGCTGACTAAGCTCGGGGGCTAGCACACTCATCACCTCGAAGGCTCCCCTCCCAGGGAGGGCCGAGAGACCCCGCTCCGAAGAAACGAGGACCCCTGGCCCCACCGAAAAGGAAGGCTCCAAAGCAGATGTCGAGCCCCGAGAGGGAGAGCGGGGTCGGACAAGGGTCCGATGCCACTTGCCCCCTCGGAACCGACCAGGGAAGTCCGAAGACCGGATCCCTCCAAGGACGGTCTCGAGGAGGAGATAGGAGTCGAAGACGACGGAGCCGAAAGGTGTGGTATCAGCTCCGAAGCCGCAACAGTCACGGTACCAATAATCTCCAGCTCCGAGCTCTGAAGGAGAGTCGAAGGAGGAATCTCAGGAGGGTGTGGAATAGCGGTCGTCTGCTGAGACGGGCTATGGAGCATCTGGGCCAATGCCTGTGATTTTAGTAGTCTACTCACCACTCTCTCCAAACCATGGTCTAAGAGCCTGGAAGACCTTGACGATCGGCTCCGATGGCTCCGTTCCGAAAGTAAGGGGGAGGCCGGAGCCGAGTGGATAGACTCCAGTGAAGGAGATCTAGACCTCTTCCTCGACGGAGCCATCGGAGCCGACGAACCTTCGGTCCCAGTTGGAGCCGACAGCTTGTCGGCTCCAAGCTGAGGTAGAGAGGTCTTGGCTCCAGCCGGAGCCGAGACATGCTTCGAAGCTAGGGTATCGGCTCCAGCCGGAGCCGACATGGGTGCCGAAGCCAGGGTATCGGTGCCGATCTGCGCCGATACAGAAACTTCCAAGGAGGAAGGAACGGCTCCAGACGGAGCCGACATCGACTCTGGAGGAGTCGGAACCAAGGCCACAGACTTGGTCACCGAAGTCTGGGTCTTGGGTGGCTTAGAGGGCTTCCCGGAACCGACTTTAGCTGGGGAGCTCTCAGGCTTAAGGAGACCCCTGAGGATCAACTTATTTCTACGCTCCTGCAGGACTCTCTGGCTGAAAGAATGACAAATAGCACAGGAGTCCTGCAGGTGTAGGGGTCCCAGGCAATAAATACAAGAAGTGTGACCGTCTGTCAGAGACATCTTCTGACAGCACGAGTCACACTTCTTAAAACCTGAGACCCTAGTGTCTTTTGACATGACCTAGTAAGACACTAACACACTCAGTCCTTAATTACTCAAATTAAAGCAAAGCACAGACACACCTACACAAAAAATCCTGACAGGAAAAAGTTGGATGGGAAGGCCTAAGGCCTGACTGACAGAAAAAATTATAAAAAGGGGTCGAGGAACTAACGGGAATAGGGTCTAAGTGAATCGGGAACAACTAACTTTAACAGGGGGTAAAAATTTTAAAACTATGGTGGTTGAATCTCTTTGAAAAAGTAAAGAAAGTTCACGTACCAGGAGCTGGTAAAGAAGGTGACCTCATGAGTGTAGCGGCAAACGAGATCTGGGTAATTACCGCCTTGCATCATGGGATATAGGGCTGCCTCGAGCTGGTAAAAGTGATTCTCGAGCTTAGCAAGTGCCGAGTCAGAGCCGAGGATCGGCTCCGAACCCATCCAGCAAGAATGAAGGCGAGATTGACAACTTAACATCATTTGGTTTAGATGTGCTCTGCCTTACGGGCTTACTTGGTGACACACTGGTGCTTGTGTTTTTATGCATACTGAGTGCTGTATTAGGTGTAGCATGTTTGTGTTTGGAAGGTCTCTGGTGTTTAGGTAGGTTTCTGATGAGTACTTCCATGTATGATGGTTTATGTGCTGAGTTCAAGGTTTGCATAGGAGGTGCAGTATGTGAGCTGACAACCTGTTCAGTGTTACTGTTCTGGGTGCAGGAGAGCAAGGATTCCAGATTCTTAGTGTAGATGCATCTCTCACAAATTCTACTTGGGTGATTTAGGAGTAGAGGGTTATCAGTGTACATGAGGCAGTTGTTACACTGCCTCAGGATACCCATGTCAATCAGGCTGGTAGGAGAAATGGAGGGGAACTAACCATCCATAATGCTAGGTTAAATCCTGTTTTCACAGTGGGGAGAGAAAATGGAGGGGTGTCGTATAACTGGGTGCTCTAAACAGGGTCCATACTAATGGGGTGCTCTATAAAGGGTATATACTAGCAGGAGTTCTCTAAAGGGTATAAGATTATTGTAGATTTGGTGGTTTTGGGCACAGTCGAGAAGCTCTCTGAGCAGCTAACCACAATTTAAGTACTTCTCTGCTGGATTATAGACAGTTACTATGGGAAAATTTATCTACTGAAGTTTTTGAATCTGTAACCACCAATGGTGACTCCCACTGCATGGTAGTGCGCAATGGTTTTTGGAGGTGTGCTACACATAAACAGATGAATACAGCAGTGCAGTGGCTGGTCGTCTAACTCTGTGGAGCTGTGTTAAAACAAGCACAAACCCACTCAAATGCGGGGCTTATGTAGCCTCTCTCCAATAAAAGATAGCCTGGTTTAGTGCTCACTTTAACAAACAGGACCAGATTCAGCAGGTCTGAATTTAGTCTATGCTACAGCAGACAAAAAGTGCAACAAGTGATGAAGAACCTGAGGAAAAAATGTTATTAGGTTTGGAGTGTGGGGAAGAACTCCCATGAAAGGAGGTGTTTGTATCCAATGCTAACTGTATCCCTCCTGAACTTCTTTTAAAACTCATGAATCAATCACAATCTGTTGCCAAAGGGGAGTGAACAGAGATGGTTGTTGAGGCAGGTTTTGAGAGACAGGAGGATGCTGGCATAGTCATTCTGAAGTTAAAGACTACCCTTTTTTAGTAAAGTATTGTTTCTTATTATTCCCCTCCTATCTTTTTTGTTCTCCTATTTGGCTTAAGAAAGTATGGACTATTTGTTAACTTTTTAACATAAAAGAGGATCTCTGACATTTGTAAGGAGGGGAGCTGAAAAATTTTGCAACTCCCTAAATTAGTTTCCTTGTCATTAAATTACTTCAAGACCTCAGTAACAGATAGGTCAAATAAAACCTTCTTATCTAAAGCCGAATTCAAAATTTCAGACTTTACCTCATCAGAAAACGTTTGACTACATACCCAGGCATACCAACTCAAAACAGTAGCAGAAGCAGAAGCTCTATAACCGATAGACATCACCTTCAGGGAGAAGTGGTAGCTAGATCTCTCAAAATGTCTATACAAAAAAGCACAAGCATCCACATACGAGTTTGATAGTTAAGAATTCTGTACATCAAAGCAGAAAAAGAAAATAAATTTCATATCAAATTTGTCCAAACTCCACCCTCCTAGTCCACAATGGGAGGGACAGATGATACTAGGAACCTGTTCCCTGCTGGCGAAGATGTAGTGATAGCTGCAGAGTCTGACATAAGATGAAAAAAAAAGTGCTTTTAAATTTGAGAAACTTTGCAAAGCCAGTGTTTTTGGTGACTGAATGCTGTGAATCAGGATTGTTATAGGCAGCATTATATACTTCCTCAAAGGCTGGCACTAGAGAAGGTATAGACATAGAATGTGGCATATTCACTTGCAACATATCAGAATAATAACTCATTTCAAGGGAACACCCATGTGTTCCCAAAAAACTCCTCATTTATCCTTGCTATAATCTGAGAAAAAGAAAATTCCACCAAAGCAGGTTGTGAGGACCAGGTTTCCTCAGCATCAGAGAATTGGGCTTGAGAATTTGCAGGAGACAAAGCCTTGTCGCGATCTGTCAGAATCAGGAATATAACGAAGTTTAACCTTTTTTTTTTTCCTTAACAGGTATCCCACATGACTAACTGGAAGGAATATCTGCCCTATCAATAGATGTCTTCCCTCAGCCACATCCAGCACCATCCTCTGTAGGTCTCCATGCTCAAATAAAGATGGCTCTCCCATAACCGAATTGGACACTGGAGCAGCCACAGAGGATGTGGCTGACCCACAGTTTGTGGTGGTTGAAATGTCTGCACCACAGAAGGATTCAAGTAAGTAAATGGTCTAAGGAATGACGGCTGGCCACTGCAGAGTCACCCACTATTGGCCAACATAAAGACTTAGCCGGGGGGGGGGGGTATTTTTTCTTTCTAGAAATAACAGACAATCGGCAGCAGGAGCCAGGTAAGTATCCATGCTGTGACTGACAAGGCCACTTTGTTTACCACAACAAATGCTAGAACGAGTCAGTCAAAAAGGTAAGTTGTCAAATTGTTCACATAAACACACTTACATTTTCACACGTACAGAGTCCCCAAAACATTGTAATATATAAGCAGAAGACTAAATTCTTGGAATAAACCCCTTTAAAATAAAGTCCGTCTGGGGGGAGTGGCAGGTAAAGTTGTCACAGTATGAACACAAACACAATCCATAGTATTCCCTTTCTTAGTAAAACACTTCCCCACAAAAGACTGTCTGTTTTTTATTAATCAAAAATTTATACAAGCTAGATTTTGACACAAAATAAGCCCCCAAATTAGCTGAAGCCAAACACAGCAGTCCCCAACAGGAAAAGTACAGTTGTGTAAAATCTTACCATAACAACAGAAGTCCTTCTCTTCACCCTAGTCCTGCCAAGGATAGCCTGACATCCGGCCAGTATACCAAAGCTTTTAGATCTTGTATGCACAGTACATCATATGTACTGCTCCCCATTCAGTAAGTAGGGCATGAAGGAGAATGTACAGATGTAGTTACCCAAAACTGAACTACCCCAGTACAGAGCAGTCTCCATAGGACAAAAATAGAAGTTATGTTCTTACCATAACGTTCCATGTTAGTTGTCTTCTTCTCGCCTTCTTCTTGCTGGATGGGTTCGGAGCAGATCTCGGCTCCGACTCGGCCACTCTAAAAGCTCGAGAGTTGGTTCCACCAGCTCGAGGATCCCCTTATATCCCACAATGCTAGGCGTGAGTTACCTCAGATCTCGTTTGTAAGCTAGGCCCAGCTTATAATAATAATAGAATAACTAGAAACAAAGTCCACCTCTATAAACAAGGGAGAAGAGAAGGGTGACCTACATCCTGATCCAGGAAAATATGCACAGCAGCATATACCTAAAGTAAAGAGGTGGTAGAAAGAGAGGTCACAATCAAACTCCTCTAGGTCTGTCCGGGCCAGGGGGAAGGAGGGTGGGACGCAAGAAGAAGGTGAGAAGAAGACAACTAACATGGAACGTTATGGTAAGAACATAACTTCTATATGTTAAGTTGTCTATCTCGCCTTCATTCTTGCTGGATGGGACCCTAGCACCTTGTCCCGGGTGGCCTAACGGAACAGACTCTTGAGAACAGTGGAACCAAAGTTAGCTCTATGCCTAGAAGCTAAATCCAACTTATAATGAGAAATGAAAGTGTGAGGAGTAGCCCAAGTAGCCGCTGCACAAATGGTGTCAATAGGCAGTCTGTCTTGGAAGGCTATAGAAGTAGCCAAAGCTCTGGTAGAATGGGCTTTAGGTTTGTTAGGCAGCTTTTGGTGTCTAATTTCATAAACAAGGGAAATCAGAGATGTTAGCCATCTGGATAATGATAACTTTGAAACTGAAAGTCCCTTTTTGCCTTCTGCATAAGAGACAAACAGCTGGTCAGATTTTCTGAATTGTTTGGTTCTATCCAAATAGTACCTTAACTGACGATGAACATCTAGCCAATGCAATTTTTGTTCAGACCTGTTAAAATATTCTGGAAAAAACACAGGGAGGTCAATGCTTTGATTTAGGTTAGACGCCGAGGCTATCTTAGGTAAAAAAGACGGGTTGGTTCGTAAAGATACCCTGTCTTTATGGAACAACAGATAAGGAGGTCGACAGCTGAGTGCATGAAGTTCTGAAACTCTTCTAGCTGAAGTAATAGCTACCAGAAAGAGAGTTTTCCATGGTAGCAATTTTAAAGAACAGGAGGCTGCAGGTTCGAAAGGGGAGAGAATCAAAGAACTGAGAACTAAATTTAGGTCCCAAGGAGGAGGAGGATTTCTTATCGGAGGTCTGAGTAGAAAAACTCCCTTCAAAAAGGCTTTGCAAAGCTTGTGGGACATGATAGCAGACTCTGAAATGCCTACATGAAAGTTAGAAATAGCTGCCAATTGAACTTTAAGAGTAGAAGGAGATGAACCTGCATGGAAGAGTTCAGCTAGAAAATCAAGGACCATTTGGATGGAAGCAGTGAAAGGATCTATGTCCCTTCCTTGAGCCCAATAGGCGAAACGTTTCCACTTACTCAAATAAATCTTTCTAGTGGAAGATTTATGGGAAGCTATCAAAATATCTCGGACAGAGTGAGATATTTGAGGAAGCCTGGCTAAGGTTGGAATTGGAGGAACCAAGCAGTGAGGTTCAGAGAGGGAAGGGAGCGATGAAACTGACCCGACTGATGGATCAAAAGATCTGGAACTAGATCCAGATGCCAAGGTCGCTCCAACAGAAATTGATGTAGAAAGGGGAACCAAACCTGTCGAGGCCAGTAAGGAGCAATGAGGATCAACGAGGCCTTCTGAGCGATAGCTTTCTGTATCACTTGAGAGATTAGTGGGAAAGGAGGAAATGCATACAGAAGTCCCCGGGGCCAAACTTGGACTAGAGCGTCTCTGCTGGGCTGACCTGGTAGAGGGAATAGGGTGAAATAATCTCTGCACTTGCTGTTTTGGGGAGTAGCAAAAAGGTCGCAGCAAGGCTGACCCCACTTGAGAAAAATTTCTCTCACAACAGAGTCTTTCAGAGACCACTCGTGAGGCATGAGGATAGCTCTGCTCAACTTGTCCGCGATTTGATTGGACTTCCCGGGGATGTGCGTTGCTATCAGAAACCGCTGAGAAGAAAACGCCCATTGCCACAGTCTGAGTGCTTCTCGACACAGGGGGTAGGACCTGGTTCCGCCTTGTTTGTTGATATACCACACTACAGACATATTGTCCATCTGGATTGCTATCGTTCCCAAGGGAAGAGAGTCTTGAAGGGCTTGCAACGCTAAAAGCACTGCTCTCATCTCTAGAACATTTATGTGCAAGTGGCATTCGTCTGGTTGCCATGTGCCCTGGACAGTTCTGCCCTGATAATGCCCCCCCACCCGATCAGGGAGGCGTCCGTTGTCAGAGTAGCAACCAGAGGGGAAGGGACAAAGGGTCTTCCCAATAAGAGCCGAGGGGAAGACATCCACCGAGGGGAAGACATCCACCACAGAAGATGATTCCTGCATGTCTGCGTAATCATAATGGTGTGGGACATCGGAAGTTGCTGGTATGACCATTGCGTGGAGAGCATCCATTGAAGGATTCTCATGTGGAATCTGGCTAATGGAAGCAGAGGTATGGCAGCCGCCATAATCCCCAACACTTTCAGAACTAACCTGGCTTTGACTCTGTTGCTGCTGAAGAGGAGTGAGACCAGTTTGTGTATGTCTGCTATTCTCTGATGTGTTAGTCTCGCAGACATGTTGACTGTGTCTAGATTTGCACCTATGAAGGTAATAGTACGACAAGGCAACAAAACAGACTTTTCGCAATTTATTGAAATGCCTAACTTTTGACAAATGCGAAAGGTGTAGTCCCTGGCCATTAGGAGAAGATGCTTGGTGGGAGCTGTGAGGAGCCAGTCGTCCAAATATGGAAACACCTGGAATCCTTGACGTCTCAGGTGAGAAGCTACCACTGCCATGCATTTGGTAAACACCCGGGGGGCAGTGGTGAGACCAAAGGGCAGGGCCCTGAATTGAAAATGACTGGTTCCCAGCCTGAAGCAAAGGAATCTTCTGGAGCGTCTGTTCATTTTTATGTGATAGTACGCATCCTGAAGGTCTATAGAGCACATCCAGTTTCCCTTTCCCAAAAGGAAGGATGGACTGCAGCGTGACCATCCGAAATCTTGTTTTCTTGACTGACTTGTTCAAGATACTGAGATCCAAAATTGGTCTCCAGTCCCCTGTTTTCTTTGGAACTAAAAAGAACCTGGAGTAGATTCCAGATCCTTGCTGGTCTGCTGGAACTGGCTGAATTGCTCTTTTTGCAAGCAGCTTTGAAATTTCCAAAGCTGCAAGATCCCTTTGAGCGGGTGGAACATCTGGAAGGGATTTTTTGATTGGTTTGGAATGCGAGCGAAGGGAATGGAATAGCCTTGAAATGATGGACTGTACCCATTTGTCTTGAGTCAGGGATAGCCAGGCTTCTGGGTACAGTGACAATCTTCCCCCGACTGCCTCAGAAGGTGGGCAGTCGGGCAACACCTCAGGGATGCTGAAAGGGCTTATCAGAGAAGGCTTCCCGATTGCCCTGGTTCTGCGGACCCCCCCTGCCTCTAGGGCGACGTCTACCATTGTTGTTCCCCCCTCTGCCTCTGGCGGGGAACCGACTTTGTGCGTCAGGCGAAGTCCCTTGAGATTGTTTGCGGAACCACATTTTCCCACTTTTCTGGCCTTTGGGGTAAGGCCTAGAAGGAGTAGAAAAACGGACTCCGACGGCAGAAAGAGTCTTGCCATCTGTCTCGCACCTAGTCAAGGTTTCTTTCACTTGAGGACCAAAGAGAGATGATCCATCAAACGGGGAATTAGTGAAAGACGTTTTAAAGGGGTCCGCAAAGTTGCATAGCCGCATCCAGGCATGCCTGCGTAAGGCCACACCTGTCCCTGCAGCCCTGCTCGCTCCATCAGCCGCATAAGAAAGGAGGCGCATGGAGGAGTTAGCTATGGAGTTCAGGGTAGCCAGCTGAGTGCTCATCTTGTCTTGAAAACCTGCAGCCGTAGGATCCTTCAACATGTCACTTGCTTCTTTGATCAAGTCTCTTTGAAGACGAGTAAAATGGCATAGGTAGTTCAGCGAACGCATAGCAAAGGTCGCTGACGAGAACATCCGCTTCCCGTACCTGTCCATAGACCTAGATTCTTTGTTAGGGGGATGAACAGGCACTGAAGGATCAGCTACCACCATAGCATCCACAGAAACACCTTTTGTGAGAAATTGCTTGTCAGTTGGTGCTGTTATAAATTTGGAGGGTCTCCTGGGGGTAGGGTCCACTGAATCAGGAGCCATCCAGGCCTTCTTTGCAACCACCTGCATGAGGGGATCAAAGGGGGGGGGACACCCAGGAGGTGGAAGGGCGAGAGCCAAACGCCTCAAGATACACAGATTCATCCTCCGAAGGGTTAAGGGCTGGCCAATTTCCCCTCTGTTTCAGGATCTCTAGAATGTCTGCGAAAGAGACATCTTCAGAAGGGGAACGTGGGGAACCCTCGGAATCCTCTAAATCTGTGTCAGAGGTGACAGACTCAGGTGAGTCTATGTGCTTCCTCTTACACTTTCTCTTCCTAGGGGGCTCCCCTGCCAATTCAGGAGAGGCCTCGGAAGAGGATGAGATCCCCACAGGGGATTCTTGAGGAGCTTGCTCTCTGCGGTCTGGGATGAGGGAGTGAGTCGACATAACCAAAGGCACCGAAGTGGGAGGGGCTGACGGAGCCGACTGTGGAGTCGAACAAGGTTCCAACATACTCCACATGACCTCGAATGCACCCCTGTCAGGCAGAGCCAGAGGTCCCCGCTCCGAGAAGCTGAGAACCTCCCTCGGCACCGACAGAGATGGCTCCGAGGCCGATGTCGGAGCCGAACTCACCAGTGCCGAAGCACCGAGAGGGAGAGGGGGGTCGGACAAGGGTCCAATGCCACTCACCCCCTCGGAGCCGACGAGGGAAGCCCGGCGCTGAGATTCCTCAAAAGAAGAAATCGGAGCCGACGACGGAGCCGAAGACAAATGTATCGGCTCCGACGCTACCACAGTCTCGGTCCCGAAGCGCCCCGGCTCCGAGCTCAAAGGAGTCGGAGGAGGAATATTTATTGGAACAAGTTGAGGCATCGACTGATGAGTCGGACTCTGGAGCATTTGGGCCAGTGCCTCGGACTTCAAAAGTCTACTCACTACCCTCTGGAGGTCGTGATCCGAGAGCCTCGATGACCTGGAGGAGTGAGATCTATGGCTCCGTTCAGACAGCAGGGTGATGCTGGAGCCGAATGAACGGAGCCAAGGGACGGTGACCTCGATCTCTTTCTAGATGTCGGCTCCGATGGTCTGATCGGAGCCGACCCAGGAATCTCTAATGCCTCGGCTCCAGCCGGAGCCGAGGAAACCACAGATACTGCAGTCAAAGACTCATCGGCTCCAGCCGGAGCCGATGAAGCAGTAGGCTTCGAAGCCTTAGGCCTCGACTCTGAAGCTGGAGCCGAGGTCTTAGAAGCCTTAGAAGGTTTCCCCGATGACACAGAAAGGGAACCTTCAGGCTTAATTAAACCCCTTAAGATGAGTTTATTTTTCTCTCCTGCAGGACTCTAGGGCTGAAGCCATGGCATACAGCACAAGAGTCCTGCAGGTGTAAAGGTCCCAGGCAATACACACAAGAAGTGTGACCGTCTGTCAGAGACATTTTCTGACAGCACGAGTCACACTTCTTGAAGCCTGAGACCTTTGTATCCTTGGACATATTCAAGGAACCAAGTGTAATCACACACAGAAAACACACACACACAGATTACACTAATAGGGTTCAAAGGGAATTATTTAAACTAAAGGTAAGTTAAATAGAACTCCCTAATTAAACACATACACACCCTAAGGATAGGGAAGGAAGGGCCCGAAGGCCTTAGGGAAAGAACTATAAGTTCTTTAGAAAAAAAGGGGGCTGGATAAAAGGTAGAAGGGATAATAAGTCCACTACACTAAAGGGAAAGAAAATACACAGAGCTAGCCTAAGTCTAAAGAATTTAAACTAGTCTAACTTTCACTAACCTGGAGCCGGTAGAAAACACACCTCGATCGCTGTAGCGGCAAACGAGATCTGAGGTAACTCACGCCTAGCATTGTGGGATATAAGGGGAGCCTCGAGCCGGTGGAACCAACTCTCGAGCTTTTAGAGTGGCCGAGTTGGAGCCGAGGTCGGCTCCGAACCCATCCAGCAAGAATGAAGGCGAGATAGACAACTTAACATGGAGGCTATGCACATCAGAAGGGAGAAAATACAGATGTTAAAAGGGGGACCTTTGGTCAGGAAGGTAACCAAATCAAAACCCAATACTGCAAAAGTGAAGAGAAGGACATCTATTGTTATGGAAAATATTACACAACTGTACTATGTTCTTCTTTACCACTGCTGCAGTATTCTTCATGTTATGGAGAGTACAAAGCACAAGATAAGGAGTGGGAGGTGGAAGACTGGGAAGAGCTTTAACAAACCCATGCAGGATGGCCCTAGCAAAACCTGCACTGTTCCTAAAACAAAATCCAATTTATAATGCTTAGTAAAGGTATGCACCAAGGACCAAGGAGCAGCTTCAAGGATGTAATTAGTGTCCAAACCCTTGAAGAAAACAACAGAAGAAGCAACAGCCCTATTGGAATGAGTGCTAGCGGAAGCAGAATGACACTTGCCATGAAAAGAATAACAAAAGGAAATGGCCTTAGATATCCAGGAGGAGATGGTTTGCTTGGAAACAGCTAAACTCAAAGTCCTGGGATGAAAAGAAAAAAGCTGGTCAGACTTATAAATGTTACCCAACTAATATCTGAAATGTCTGTGCAAATCCAAGGTATGCAGGACACTCACTAGCAAAGTGTGGAGAAGGAAAAAAAAAGGAAGAGTTGTACTGCCTGATTTAATGACAACTCATTAACAACCTTGGGTGTAAAAGAAAGATTAGTATGAAGAGACACCCTGTCGCTATGAAAAAAACAAAAAGGAGGAATGACCATAAGGGCCTGAAGCTCAGAAACAGTCCAAGCAGAAGCAAAAGAAAGCAACAAGACAGTCTCCCAGGTACAGTGCTACACAGAAGCTGAAACTGTAGGTACAAAGGAGCCTAAGTCAATTTTGCCAAAACAAAATTAAAGTCCCAAGGAGGAGGAAAAGGCTTTCGTGGGGCCAAAGATGCAGGATGCCTTTAAGAAACTGATGGCCTTCAAAATGAGAAGCCAAAGGAGGATTCAAGTGCAGACAGGTAGGAATAGCTGAAAAATGAGACTTCATAGAGGGTCAAGCCAGACTGGAGCAACTCAGAAAAACGGAGAGAACCAGAGGGACACCCACTGAAAAAGGGTCCTGGCTACAAGCGAGGAACCAGACAGAAAATCTTTTCCATTTGGACATTTAAGACTTGGTGGTTGTGCTTTTTTTTTGTCTTCTGTAAAACCCTTAGCATATCCTCAGGTGCCTAAAAGGGATCAAAACCCTATCAGCCACAGTGTCAGCTGAAAAGTGGACAAGTGAGGATGGATGAATGACCCCCTATTGTCCTGTGTGAGGAGGTTCAAACAGTGAGGCACCTTGTGGTGATTGTCCTAGCCACATGCATTAACGGGGGAACCAGTGTTGTCTTGACCAAAAGGAAGCCACTAGTAGGATTTTTGGGGAGTCCAACTGAATCTTCTGTAGGACTCTTGAAAGTAGAGGAAGAGGAGGGAAGGCATAGAGAAATATTCCCTTCCAGTGAAAAGAAAGGGCATCTATCTTTCATGCCAGATGGTATGGCACTCTGGAACAAAAATGAGGTAGCTGCCTTTTCAGAGGGGAGGCAAAAAGATCTACCTGAGGAATACCCCCACCAATGGACGATGTCCAGAAACACTTCTCTTTGAAGCATCCATTTGTGAGCCTGTGTTTTGGACCTAGTCAAAGAATCAGCCCACTTGATTGTGGTCTGAAGGAATATACGCTGCCTGAAGAATTAGCTCATAACTGATGGCCTCTTTGCAGGCTGGCTGTTCAGACATGGGATCTGGCTAAGACTTTGTGCATCCCTGTTTGTTGACATACCACATCATTGTGGTGCTGACTGCATAAACCTTCAGGGGGCCTGGAGAAAGTATGGGGTGAAAAGACTGAAAGGCCAGAATGAGAGCACCCATCTATTTGATGTTGATATGTTCTGACTTCTTATAGGCGGATCACAGACCCTGAACTTTCAGGTGACCATAGGAAGCCCCTCACCCAATGTGTGAAGCGTCAGTGAACAGTTCTTGAAAAGGAACTGGAGTCTGAAAGGGCAGGCCTGCATTGAGGGTAAGTTCCTGAATCCACCACTTGAATTCCCTCTTGAGATAAGGAAGGAGAGGCACTCTGAAATCCGCAGGGTGGCAATGCTAAAGCCAGAACGACTTGAGGTACCACTGAAGCTTCCACATAGGCAGTCTGGCAAGAGGGAGCATTGGAACAGAAAAGGCCATGAACCCTAGGACCCTAAGAAATTCCCTGGATGGAACAGCAGGCAGAGGAAAAGAGACAAAGAAAGAAGTCAAGGACAAAACCTTTAAAGGTGGAAAAGAGGCCAACACTGACACTGTCTGAATCATGCAGCCCAGATACACATGATCCTCCCAGATACACATGATCCTGAGAGGCAGTCAGGACAGATTTTCAGAAGTTGATGGTGAACCCCAGACTTTGAAGGAGAGATAAGTTTAACTACAGGCAACTGGGAAAATGTGCCCGAATCCACAGGTCATCTAAATAAAGAAATATCAGAATGCCTTGGAGTCTGCAAAAGGCAATCACAGGAGATAGGCATTTGTAAAAATCCTTGGGGCAGCAGTGAGGCCAAAGGGTAAAGCAAAGAACTAAAAATGAGATGAAGAAATAGAGAAACGTAAAAACTTTCTGAAAAGAGGGTGAATACGAATATGAAAGTAAGTGTCCTTCAGATACAAGGACACCAGAAAAGCCTGGGGCAGCAACAGTGGAAACAAGGTTTGAAGAGAAAACATCTGAAAGGAAGGAACTTTGAGAAAGGTGTTGAACAAGGAGAGAGACAGAATAGGCCTCCAAGTACCTTCCTTTTGAGGAACCAGAAATATTCTGGAGTAGAATCCCTTTCTTATTTGGGAAGAAGAGACAGGTTCAATAGCTCCCTTGTCCACCAGGGACCCAAGAACCTCTGAGAAATAAGGAAGTTGCTCTTGAGGAGGTTGAGGAATCCCTGAAAAAGGACAGAGACACTTCCAACACCATGAATTAATTCTGACAGATATGACAGACCGAACCCAAGAATCTAAGGTGACGAGTTGCCAGTTTAGAAGATGGGGGAGAGCTGAGGAGATGAGGGAACCTGGCCAAGGGTCTGGGGGGTGCAAAATGTCATGGAAAGGGAGGCTTGTCAGAAAAAGGAGGCCTCTGGGACACAGGAGCTTGAGAACACTTAACAGGAGGAGCTTGCATAACACCCTTCCTGCCTTTAGTGGCCTGATGAGGCTGCCTGCGAACAAAAGCACACATAGTAGGATAGTTCCACTGGAACTTAGGGATGGGGGACACAAAAATATGTTTAAGGTCCTGCAAAGTTTTACCCTTTTCTTGAAGAGACTTAAATGTATCAGCAGCAGCATTCCCAAAAATGTTTTTTCTCATCCAAAGGAGCATCCAGCAACTTGGCCTGAATGTCCTTAGGTAATGACTGCAAACAAAGCCAAGAATAATGTTTCATGTCATATCCAAAGGCAGCAGCTCTGGACGAGGCATCAGCAGCATCATAACTACACCAGATAAAGTGGCAAGCCACATGAGTGGTAGAATCCAATATGGAGAGAGTAGAGGGCTTTCTTTCAGAATCAGGGAGGTCAGAAATAACATGACAAGCATGGGCAATCAAGGCCAGAGCATATCTGGTCATGTGAGCTCATGTGTGTGTACTAGGCTAATAGCCCTGGGGCCTTTACAAGCCTAGCCCATAGGATTACCCTGGCATTGTGCCACCAGACCTTAGTTCCCAGTGCCTCTGTCGAGTAGAGCCACTGGAGTGGTAATTAATGGCCTAACAGCCAAAGTGGCAGTAGTACAGACGTTCTTTCTTTTTAATCATCCCCATGGCCCTACTATCCTTATCTTTATTTGAAGGCTTGGTAGAGGAAATTGACACCATAGCAGGATCAGCAGAAGGATACAAACAGGAAGGGGCAATCCGCAGGAACCTTAGAGAACCAGTCAGGTTTCTTAAGAGCAGGCGGAAGAATCCAGAGTTTTACAGACAACTATAAAGGTGTCTAACAAAGCAGCCAATCCAGGAGGAACTGCAGAAGGTTTAGGTGTGTCCACCTCTGATTGTCAGACACTGTGAAGAATCCCACTTAAACTATTCCATCATTCTGGCTACCTTCAAAGGAGACTCAGGACTAATGGAATCCTCGTCAGAGCCAAAAGCAAAGGGAGAAGGCATCTGTGAAAAATAAGACAAAAAACCCTCATCAGACTCCAAATCCTCATCTGAGGAATCAAGTTCCCTAGGTCATTTAGGAGTTGAAGTTCCAGGTGGAGTAGGCACAGAAACCCCTTTCAGGAGGCTTCAGGGCTGTTAAGGCATTAAACAGGCCCTGATTAAATTACCGCCATTCCCTTTGAGGGTCCTTAAGAAGTACAGAAGAATGCTTAGTCTTCTGTTTTTTCTTGGTAGGGAAGTCAGACCTAACAAACACTAGAGGTTCTGACCCTTAACAAGATTCAATAAGACTACCTGAAACCTTTTCCCTGACCAGAATCTGCAAAATCCCTCTAGGGTCCTTCAAGACAACCAACCGCAGTTACCCCTCAATGCCTAAAACAGTTGTCTGCAGAGCCTCAGATGAAGTGCAAAAGGAAGGATCCATGCCAGCCACCGACGGAGTTGCAGCAGAGGAATCCGAAGTCGACACCAGATGGCCTACAGGGGTATCACCCGCTTCTACAGAGACTTCTGGTGGGGGACGGACAGACAAAGAATCCAGATGAGATTTCTTGGCCTTCTTCCTTAACGGTTGTACCTCGGGGTTAACTCATTCTGCCATGCTAACTTGGGCCAACTGTTTAAGCCACTGGTTATTGAGATAGATGACCAGGAAAGATAACTGGCTTCTCAACAAGAACACAAGTTATTTTCACAACAGTTGAATCAACTGCAGGCATCGTTAGATGGACTACGTTTCCCAGGGGCCTTTGCGGGAGTGATGCAATCATTGCATCATACAACCAACGCTTCAAACAAGCCTGAGCACTCTAGGTGAAACTGGATTGAAGTAACTTCTCAGGAATCCATCCCTTGTGGACAAAGGATGGGCCAAAACATTGTGAATGCACCAAGGAGTAGTTTTCAAACTTTGGCTTGATAATGAGCTAACGTTCAATAATGGCACAGTGAGTACAACAAAATCTTTCCAAGTAAAATTAAACAAACTTGAGACTACTTTAATGAAAGTTCGGAATTTACAGTGCGACAATGCTTTTCTGGCTGAATATGTGAAAAGAAATCGAGTCCTTAAGGGGCTTTGTATGAGAAAATTTCCTAATGGGTTAACACTTGGACAAACCTAGTAAGAAGAACTATTAGCCATGTTTGACAGACATGGTATTGAACTTACACAGTTTATTATTAGACTGAATAAATGTATTAATGAACTTTTAGACAAAGCAAATGAATTGAATAATGTAATTGATGATGGTATGTTGGAAAATTTTGCTGAAAGATATGAAACTATGTTTGATAGGGTTGAAAATCAAGTAAATGTAAACACGAAAAGGAAAAAATAAGAAACTGGAGAGGGATGAAGTAGAATTTAATAACAACTTAGCATACTCTCTCCCTAAAGCATATTTTTCAACTGTTAACCAGCATTTTATAGATGAAAAAAGGCAAAGTGTTGCAGGTGCAACGGGGTTTTACCTGTTGGACTCGGGGTAATAACAGGAAGAGTTTTGTAAGAAACAACCAAGAAGAGGATGAAGTGTTCAAAGAAGAACACACACAACTGAGAAGATCAGAAAGGATTTCCAATAGAAATAACAAGAATAAACAAAACTTTTTTTAGTCGAACCCTACCCTTCCCCAAAGGGAAAAACAATGGGAACAATGTGTTTTGGAAAAAGAACCAGACAGGGAATGAAGTTTTGACAAACATCAGCAAAGTCAAATTATGTCAACTTCTGGGGGGAAAAATGATGAGCTTTGAAGGCTTTAATATATTTAATTATACTGACATTACCCAAACGAAAACATATTTCACACTATTTAAGAAGGGTTTAAAATCTGTACCATCTAAAAAGGTGGACTTGGCAGACACGTTGATAGAACTAAAATTATATACTAGGAAACAATCTTAAGTTGCACTTTATGGATAGTTACAATATTCAAAATTTGAGACAAAATGATAGAATAAGGAGAAAAAGTTTGTTTAACTCACCAATGCACTCAACAATAGTGACTTATGAGAGGCTTTGCACTCGAGATATTCATCACTATTTTCAAACCACTAAGGGAAAATTTTATAACCTTAGTAGAGAATGAGAAGTTATGTACCTACCATAACGTTCCATGTTAGTTGTCTTCTTCTCGCCTTCTTTCTTGCTGGATGGGTTCGGAACTGATCCTCGGCTCCGACTCGGCCTATACTAAAGCTCGAGAGCTAATTTTACCGGCTCGAGGCAATCCTATATCTCATGATGCTAGGCGCTAACTACCCAGATCTCGTTTGGTAGCTGAGAACATAGCAATTTTTGCCTCCCAACCCAAGGGAGAGAAGGAAAAGGGGAAAAACTCCCATGTGCCACTACCTGAAGCTATAGTTACCCAAGGATAACCAGTTTAGGCTTGAAATTGTGAAGGGTGAAGGCCCTGATAAAAAAGGGAAATCCTTTCGGTCTATCCAGGCTAGGGGGATGGCGGGTGGGACGCAAGAAAGAAGGCGAGAAGAAGACAACTAACATGGAACATTATGGTAGGTACATAACTTCTCAATGTTAAGTTGTCAATCTCGCCTTCATTCTTGCTGGATGGGACCGCGTCCCTAGCACCTTCATCCCGGGTGGCTCATTGGAACAGGCTCTTGAGAACAGTGGAACCAAAATTTGCCCTGTTTCTGGAGGCCATGTCTAATTTGTAGTGTGTAATAAAGTATGAGGAGAGGCCCATGTGGCTGCTGCACAAATAGTATCCATTGGCAATCTAGCTTGAAAGGCTGTTGATGTAGCTAAAGCTCTGGTTGAATGGGCTCTTGGCTTAGAAGGTAATTCTTTACCTCTGAGTTGATAGATACAGGTAATCACAGAGGACAGCCATCTAGACAAGGTTACTTTGGATACCGGAAGGCCCTTTTTACCTTCCACATAGGACAGAAAAAGCTGATCAGATTTCCTAATTTGTTTAGTTCTGTCCAGATAGTAATGGAGCTGACGATGAACGTCCAGATAATGCAGTTTTTGCTCTGCCCTGTTAGAATAATTAGGGAAGAAAACTGGAAGATCGATAGATTGATTTAAATTTGCCTGAGAAGCCACCTTGGGCAAAAAAGACGGGTTAGTTCTGAGAGAAACCCTGTCTTTGTGGAAAACTAGATAAGGAGGACGAATGCAAAGGGCATGGAGTTCTGATACTCTCCTAGCAGAAGTTATGGCAACTAGGAAGAGAGTTTTCCAAGAGAGCAACTTTAAAGAACAGGAAGCCGCAGGTTCAAAGGGAGGAAGAATCAAGGATGTTAAAATCAAATTTAAATCCCACTGTGGTGGGGGGGTCTTTGATTGGGGGTTTGAGTAAAAAGATACCCTTAAGGAAGGCTTTACAAAGCTTGTGGGACATGATGCTGGAATCTAATAGGTCTATGTGAAAATTTGAAATGGCCGCTAACTGAACCTTTACAGTGGAGGATGAAGAGCCTGAATGAAAAATTTCCGCTAGGAAATCTAGAATTGACTGTATAGGAGCAGTGAAGGGATCTATATTCCTAACCCTTGCCCAGAAGGAAAAACGTTTCCATTTACTAGTATAAATCCTTCTGGTAGAGGACTTAAGGGAAGCTACAATAATATCACAGACAGAATTGGAAATCAGGGGAAGCCTGGCTAAGGATGGAAGTGGAGCAACCAAGCTGTGAGGTTGAGAGATTGGAGGGAATGGTGCAGCCGCCCTGATTGGTGGGCCAAAAGATCTGGCACTGGGTCCAGATGCCAAGTCTGTTCCAAAAGGTAATGATGCAGGAACGGGAACCATATCTGTTGAGGCCAATAAGGGGCAATGAGGATCATCCTGGCTCTCAAGGCGGTAGCTTTCTGAATCAACTGAGCGATTAATGGAAAGGGGGGAAAAGCATACAGAAGTCCCCGAGGCCAATCGTGGACTAGAGCGTCTCTGGGGGGATGGCCTGGAAGGGGATAGAGCGTGAAAAAGTCGAGGCACTTGCTGTTCTGAGGTGTTGCAAAAAGATCGCAGCAAGGAAGACCCCACTTCTGAAAAATCTCTTCCATTATTGATTGCTTGAGAGACCACTCGTGTGGCATGAGAATAGCTCTGCTCAACCTGTCCGCTATGATGTTGGACTTCCCGGGGATATGAGTTGCTATCAGAAACCGCTGAGAAGAGATCCCCCATTGCCAAAGTCCGAGTGCCTCTTGACACAGGGAATAGGACTTGGTTCCACTCTGCTTGTTGATATACCACACTACGGACATATTGTCCGTCTGAATTGCAATAGTCCCTAAAGGAAGAGAGTCTTGGAGGGCTTGCAATGCCAAAAGCACTGCTCTCATCTCCAGGACATTTATGTGCAGGTGGCATTCGAAAGGTTGCCATGTGCCCTGGAATGTCCTGCCTTGAAAATGCCCCCCCACCCGATCAGGGAGGCATCCGTTGTGACCGTAGCGACCGGAGGGGAAGGAACGAATGGTCTGCCCTGAAGGACTTGAGGGGAGACCATCCACCAAGACAGATGTTTCTTACAAGATAGAGTTATTATGATTTTGTGTGTCAAAGGAAGCTGTTGGAAGGACCACTGGGAGAAGTGCATCCACTGAAGGAGCCGCATGTGAAAGCGAGCAAGGGGAAGTAGCGTGATGGCTGCCGCCATGAAACCTAACACTCTTAGAACAAACCTGGCCTGGATTCTTTTGCTCTGAAGGAGGATATGAACATGATTTCGAATATCTAAAACTCTTTGCTCGGTTAATTTTGCTGAGAGCTGTACGGTGTCCAAGGTGGCGCCTATGAAGGTAATAGACTGACAAGGCGACAAGGCAGACTTTTCGAAATTTATGGAAATACCTAGCCCTTTGCAAGTTTGAATGGTGTAATCTCTGGCAAGAAGAAGCTGATGCCTGGTGGTGGCAGTAAGGAGCCAGTCGTCTAAATACGGAAACACCTGGAATCCTTGACGTCTCAGATGAGCCGTAACCACTGCCATGCATTTGGTGAACACTCGGGGGGCTGTAGTGAGACCAAAGGGCAGGGCCCTGAACTGGTAGTGACTGGCCCCCAGCCGGAAGTGGAGAAACCTCCTGGAGCGCCTGTGCATCTTGATGTGATAGTACGCATCCTGAAGGTCCACTGAGCACATCCAATTGTCCTGACCCAGAAAGGGTAGAATGGACTGTAGCGTGACCATCCGGAACTTCGTTCTTTTTACAGACTTGTTTAGTCTGCTGAGATCCAATATTGGCCTCCAGTCCCCTGTCTTTTTTGGTACCAAAAAGAACTTGGAGTGGATTCCGGATCCTAGTTGGTCTGCTGGGACTGGCTGGATGGCTCTTTTTGTTAGCAGTTTTGATACTTCTAGTACTGCTTGTTCCCTTAGACTGGGTGGAATGTCTGGGAGAGGCCCTTTTGGCTGAGTTGGGGTGTGGATAAAGGGAATTTTGTAACCCTCGGATATAATCGACTGTACCCATTTGTCTTGTGTGACAGAAAGCCAGGCTTCTGGGTACAGCGACAACTTTCCCCCGACTGCCTCCGAAGGTGGACCTCCTCTGCCTCTAGGGTGGCGTCTGTTGTTGTCCCCCCCCTGCCTCTTGGGGGGAACTGACCTCTTGCGTCAGGCGCGACTCCCTGAGATTTGCAGAACCACATTTTTCCACCCTTTTGACCCTTAGGATATGGTCTGGACGGGGTTGAAAAACGGACTCCCACGGCAGAGAGAGTCTTGCCATCTTGTTCGCATTTGGTCAAAGTATCCTTCACTTGGGGTCCAAACAATGCCGAACCATCAAAGGGGGAGTTAGTGAAGGATGCCTTGAAGGGGTCTGCAAAGTTGCAAAGCCACATCCAGGCATGACGCCTTAAAGCCACGCCTGTGCCTGCAGCTCTACTCGCTCCATCGGCTGCATAGGAAATAAGCCGCATGGAGGAGTTGACAATGGAATTTAGGGTTCCTAGCCGGGAGTTGATTTTATCCTGAGACCCCACAGCTGTTGGATCCTGTAGGGTATAACCCATTTCTTGGAGAATGTCTCTTTGAAGGTGGGTGAAATGGCACAAGTAATTCAGCGACCACATGGCGAAGGTCGCTGAAGAGAACATCCACTTGCCGTACCTACCCATAGTCGTAGATTCCTTATTAGGAGGATGGATAGGCACTGAAGGATCGGCCAGTTCCTTCTTAGTGGCTGCAGCCACCACCATGGCATCAACTGGGACACCCTTAGTTAAAAATTGTTTATCTGACAGGGCTGTGATAAATTTGGAAGGCCTCCATGGGGTGGGTTCCGTCGTATCAGGGGCCATCCACACCTTCCGTGCCACCACTTCCATGAGGGGGTCAAAAGGCGGAGACACCCAGGAGGTGGAAGGGCGAGAACCAAACGCCTCCAGGTAAACCGACTCGTCCTCAGAAGGATTGAGGGTAGACCAGATCCCCCTCTGCTTGAGGATTTCAAGGATGTCAGAAAAGGAGACATCCTCAGAGGGGGACCGTGGGGACCCTTCTGACTCATCCAAGTCGGTATCATATGTGATGGACTCTGGGGAGTCCACCTGCTTCCTCTTACATGTCCTCTTTTGAGGGGGTTCACCTGACGGATCAGGGGAAGCCTGAGAAGAGGAGGATATTCCCAATGGGGAAACCTGAGGCGTTGGATCTCTACGGTCGGGAATGAGACAGTGGGTAGAGACCGCAGCAGGCACTACAGTGGGAGCAGCTGATGGAGCTGACTGTGGAGCAGGCACAGGGGCCAGTATGCTCCTCATGACCTCGAAGGCACCCCTATCAGGCAGGACAGAGGGTTTCCATTCAGAAGAAATAGGAACCCCAGCCGGCACCGAGAGGGATGGCTCCAAAGCCGATGTCGGGGCCAAAATCACCAGTGCCGAAGCTCCGAGAGGGAGAATGGGGTTGGACAAGGGTCCGATGCCACTCGCCCCCTCGGAGCCGATGAGGAAGTCCAAGCGCCCGGATTCCTCCATGGATGGGACCATGGAAGAGATCGGAGCAGATGACTGAGCCGAAGGGGGAAGTATCGGCTCCGATGTCTCGACGTTCACGGCTCCAAGGAGCTCCGGCTCCTTACTCAGGGGCAGAGTCGGAGGAGGAATCGAAGATGGTATGGGTAAAGCCACTGTCTGTTGAGACGGGCTATGAAGCATTTGGGCCAGTGCCTGAGACTTTAGGAGTCTGCTAACCACCCTCTCGAGGTCATGATCCGAAAGCCTGGAAGACCGAGAGGAATGGCTACAATGGCTCCGCTCCGAGAGCAAAGGCGATCTCGGAGCCGAGTGAATGGACTCCAGGGACAGAGACCTAGATCTTTTGCTGGTGGAAGATGGCACCGAGACTAGTGGTGCCGATGGAGCCAAAGACATGTCAGCTCCGACCGGAGCCGACTTTGAAGAGAGAGTCTTTGAGGCATCGGCTCCGGTTGGAGCCGATGCAGAAGACTGTGACATAGCCGTATCGGCTCCAGCCGGAGCCGATCCTGACGCAGTAGGTGAGCCACCAGCCGAAGGCTTGGAGCACGGAGCCGATGGTTTGGCTGGCTTCGAAGGTTTCCCGGCAAGGACTTAGCCGGGGAACCTTCGGGCTTTAATAAGCCCCTCAAAATTAACTTATTCCTGCGCTCCTGCAGGACTCTTGGACTGAACGCATGACAAACAGAACAAGAGTACTGCAGGTGCAGGGGTCCCAGGCAATAAACGCAAGAAGTGTGACCGTCTGTCAGCGACATTTTCTGACAGCACGAGTCACACTTCTTGAAGCCTGAGACTTTAATGTCTTTAGACAAAAAGCTGTCAAGGAAAGAAAAATATCTTCTTTAGAAATTAAAACACACACACAGTAATTATTAAAGGTTAACAACTAACACACACCTAACTGTCCCAAAACAAGGGAACGGGAAAAAAACGGAAAGGGCCTAAGGCCTAACCTTAACAGAGGAGGGATATAACTTTGGGATTAGGGATTAACAAAAATGGGACCCAACGGAAGTGGTATACAGGTACTAGACTATATTTATTTTAAAATAAAGGGGGAAAATCCTAAGAAAGGAGAAGAAAAATTTGAAATTTTTCACTGACCTGTGGAGCCGGTAAATAAAGCACCTCGCTAGCAAAAGCGGCAAACGGGATCTGGGTAGTTAGCGCCTAGCATCATGGGATATAGGGTTGCCTCGAGCCGGTAAAATTAGCTCTCGAGCTTTAGTATAGGCAGAGTTGGAGCAGAGGATCGGCTCCGAACCCATCCAGCAAGAATGAAGGCGAGATTGACAACTTAACATCAGATGGTTTTGTTAAATGAGTTAAGACACAACAACTCTACACTTGTAATGAAACCAGATAAAGGGGGAGGTATGGTAATGGTTAATAAGGAAGATTATGATTGTGACATGTTGACAATTCTATATGATACAGAGAAATATGAAATAGTGTCCATCAACCAAATCAACATTGCACGAAAGAAAATACAATTGTTTTTAGAAGATTCTTTATATCAAGGGGTTATTAATGAGGAGGTCTACGACTTCTTACTTAACGAATATCCTATTACCCCATCAGTATTTGGAATACCCATCATCATCTTCTTTCGGCTGTTCCCATTAGGGGTCGCCACAGCGGATCATCTGTTTCCATTTCTTCCTGTCCTCTGCATCTTGCTCTGTCACACCAACCACCTGCATGTCCTCTCTCACCACATCCATAAACCTTATCCTTCCTCTTTTCCTGTTACCTGGTAGCTTCATCCTTAGCATCTTTTTCCCAATATATGCAGCATCCCTTCTCAGCACATATCCAAACCAACGTAACCTTGCATCTCTGGCTTTGTCTCTAAACCTTCCAACCTGGGCTGACCCTCTGATATACTTATTCCTAATCCTGTCCACCCTCGTCACATCCAGTGCAAATCTTAACATCTTTAACTCTGCCACATCCAGCTCTGACTCCTGCCTTTTTGTCAATGCCACTGTCTCCAACCCATATAACATAGCTGGTCTCACTACCCTCTTATACACTTTCCCTTTCACTCTTACTTTTACTTGTCTGTCACAAATCACTCCTGACACTCTTCTCCACCCACTCCATCCTGCCTGTACTCTCTTCTTCACCTCTCTTCCACACAGAATACCCAAAGTACATAAAAATGTAGTTAAACCTCCCTAGAGGTTAATAGCAGCAGCTAAAAACAGAAAATATTCTATTGCTGTATTTGTAGACAAGGTTGATTCAAAATGAAATAAAATGAAATAAAACCCCCAGATTATATTTAAAAAAATTTGTGGGATTTTTTTTTTAAGAAAATCAAGCAGGATTATTACACGGATGAAGTAGGTTTTTCAACTATAGATGTAACTGACTTGTTTTCATCTATTCCACACAATGAAGGGTTGGACCTTTTTTGAGATGCAATTTTAGAATTAACCAACTTAAATGCTACTTCATCAAACTTTGTGACTGAAGTGATGGAAAGCATTTTAAAAAACAACTGCATGGTGTTCGGAAATGAATCTTTCTGACAAGTTGAGGGTGTAGCTATGGGTGCTAATTGTGCCCCTACCCACGCCAATTTGGTTATGTATGCATGGGAGAAATAACACATTTACTTTGGGTTTTAACCAGTATTGGCATACTTAAGATTTTTTGGATGACATTTTTATTTTATGGAAAAATACAGATCGAAAAACAGAAGAATTTCCACAACTGATTAGTAGTAACAATTCCTTTTTGAGGTTTACTTTTAACCATTCTGATGACTCCACCGATTATTTGGATGTAACAATATTTAAAAACAGGGTAGAACAAACATTTGGGTCCAAATTATACAGGAAACCAACTTTTGTGAATAGGTATTTGAATTACAAGAGTCAGCACCCTTTTTATACCAAAAAGAAGATTGTGAAGGGCCAAACAGTAAGAACAGCAAGAATGTGCTCGGACATCTCTTTGTTTAAACTTGAGTTGGGAAACCTGATTACTATGTTTTTAGAAAGAGGCTACCCAAACTAGCTATTGTTTAGACTGGAGAAAAACATTTGAGTGAATGGGATACAAGGTATACCCTTTATTAGGAACAGAACAAGATGTGGGGAGAGAGTACAACTTTGAAAGAAATTACGATTAAAAACTGGGTTATGTTTAGGGGAAATGCTGAGATTGCGGATACCCTGGGTCAAAATCCCAATTTTGATTTTAAAACAAGCAGAAATTTGAAACAGTATTTAGAGCATCCTACAATTTCAAATGGCAGAGATAGGGAAGGCACCAAAAAATGTGGTAGATGCAAACTTTGCAGCTACATTTTACAAAAGAGTTGTGTGTGTGTGTACCTTTACAACTTGTATGGTTAGACACAGGTAATTGTGGGACCTTAGGATCAGTACATATTGCAACCTGTACAAAATGTAATTATTTTTACATGGGAAGACTACTAGGAGTCTCTGTAATAGGATTTACAAGCATATGCATGCCATTAGGAACAATGATGAGAACAATGCTTTATATAAGCATAAAAAACACTGAGGTCAGGACTGTAAATTTTTGTTTGGTATTTTAGAAAAAGTTTAGAAAGATGAGAAGGGTGATTATTGGGAAAATAAAGTTGAAGAGTATGAATTAACATGGCAACTTAGGTTGAACGTCACAATGTTACCAGGTATTAATAAGCACACACCCATTATACCAATACTTAGAAAAAAACTATAATTTTATAGGATTTTTAATGTTACTATGTTTCTTTAAGATAAAAATGAATTAAGTGTGACACATGATGCTCCTTTTGCTATTTAAGATGATGCTTATTTACAATTAATGGTTCTGAAGAAGTCCTATGTTTGTGGACGAAAGCGCGTCACCATTTTTAAGTTTTTTATTAAAATCGTTTTTGAAAGCTAGTGGTACTGACCTTTCCTGGACCTTATTGGGAATAATTCCACCTTGTTGGTTTGTAGTGTGTTCTCCCTTCGAATTACACACTGATGATTTTTGTTTAAGACAACTGGCTTCTAAGAGTCTCGGGCACAAACACGTAAAGGGAATGGCCTAAACTCAGAATGTCAGAGTATGTACAGAGGAGGAGGGAACAACCTGAAGCTAGACAAAAAAATACACAACCCAATCTCATGGGGCAAGAAGGTAAGGACGGAGGGGAAAAAAAACTGCAACAGGGAATACACTCCAACATCTACATTTATGGAACGCATCATCATGGACCTAATAAACAAGGATGTATGGAATTTCCAACTCTGGATGCCACAGTTTGGTTCTGTGAAGGGTAGATCATGCCTGCTCAACTTGGTCGACTTTTTTGAGTCAGTCACCAGAGGTGTGGATGAAGTCAAGGTGGTTCATACAGCCTACCTTGATCTGGCCAAGGCCTTTTATACCATTTCCCACTCAGGAATCATAGAAAAACTCACTAAACTAGGCATCAACCCCTATATCACTACGTGGGTTGCAAACTGGCTCTTAGATAAAACCCACAGTGTGAAAGTAGCTGACTCCAAGTCAGACTGCCAACCAGTCACAAGTGGAGTCCCACAGGGTTCGTTCCTGGGTCCTCTTCTGTTTGGTATCTACTTCTCTGAAGTCTAGGCCAACACAAAGCGACTCTGGCTGACAAAGTTCGCAGATGACTGCACGTTGGGAGCTGTTATTAACTCCCCAAGTGATGTTGACATCCTACAGAAAGGTCTCAGTGAGACTAACGACTGGTGTCAGAACCATGGCCTTAAGCTCAATGCCAAAAAATGTGTCATCCCCTTTGGGAAAAACCCAGTTCCCAATAATTACCACATCGGTGGTAGTCCACTGAACACAGAAGGTGTTATGACAGATCTGGGAACACAGGTTAACAGCAACCTCTCTTTTGACCACCACACTGCCACTGTGGTCAGAAAGTCCTATGTGGCAGATCTCATTACTAAGGGTTTTGCATCCAGGAAGAAAGAGGTCATTGTCTCCCTCTACTCTTCCCTCATTAGGCCAATCATCGAGTACAATGCCCCATTTGACATGTACCTCACTAGACACCTGCAACAACTGGAGAGGCTGCAAAAGTACCTCACAAAGAGGATCCTAGGCCTTAAACACTTGTCCTATATGGACAGACTGAAAAACTCCAACTATTCTCTGTCTCATATCGCCTACTTAGAGGCGATCTCTGCTTCACTTACAAAGCCATGTCTGACCCAGCTCTGTTAGAAATGCTACATCTAAAGATATCCCAGTCCCTCCACACTACACACTCCAGAGACCTCAACCTCATTATTAAAATCAATAGAACATGCTGGAGGGACTGGTTCATAACACAGAGACTGCCCATGATATGGAATAGACTTCCCATACATGTCAAACAGAGCACCTCACTGGCCCTCTTCAAAAGAAATCTTGATGAGTGGATGAAAAATAGAAAATTCACCCCGGGGATCACTCCAGTGGCCCTACTTGACAGAGGTACTGGGAACTAAGGTCGGGTAGCACGATGTCAGGGTAATCTTATGGGCAAGGCTTGTAAAGGCTCCAGGGCCATTAGCCTAGAACACATATATGAACCTATGAACAAATGAGACTGATGGATTATAACATGCGGTGATCAGTGAAGGCAGGGTGTAATTGTAATACTTACCATACACTGCTGTAAAATAATTTTCTGTATACTTTCCTGACCTGGCAGAGCAAAGTCCTTGTTGATGAATTCTCCTAAACTGATAACAAAGATAAATAAAATGAATAATAACAATAAAAAATGTGAAAAAAAATGTTGCCTGCACCGGTGACAGAGAAATAAAGTCCAGATTATGGCACAGCCAACCAGGGACTGATTCTTGGCTAGGATGCCTGATGACACAGGCAGGGAAGATGGGCAAAGCCCATGCTCTAGGGAGGTGGAAATGTGTGCACATCAGGGCACAATAGCTTGTTGTTCTCTCTGAAGGAGACTGGGTAAACAATAACCCTTAGTACTGCCTGTTTGCGGGTGGAGAATTCTGCTGACATCAAGCCCCTTGCGGAAGTGAGGGGTCAGACAGAGTTGATGCCTATTGAACATTCAACCATGGGATGTCACTGGTGTGTGCAAAAAGTGGGGAATTCAATAAAAACACTCCCTAGCACCAGTATGACACTGTACCAGGTAACTTGATGTCCTCGCTGGCACCTGATGGTTAGCTATGGAAAGGGAAGATTGGGTAAAAGAAATGCATGTAGCTGATATCGGTTCCAGTGTATAAGTGCTCACATATTAAAGTTAAATTTTCTGAATTAGGTGCTGTATGCTGGAGAACCAGCAGTGATGATGGGAATGGATTCTGTATATTTAGGGAACCAGAAATAATGATGGGCCAGCTACCACAGCAGAAAGATAAATAATGCAAAGTTGAGAGAAGCACTTACACTGCTGGCTATGCTGTAAAGTTAGCGGAGTACTCACAATAACTTCTTGACAACAAATACAAAGCCATGTGAATGAATGCTGCTGTAAGCTGGATGATATACTAAAACTAATATGAAATGGATAAGTGCACTCAGAATAGTGCATCTAATAACCAGAATGAAAAATGCAATTAGTTCTACAGAATAGTAATAATGTTAGGGGGGTAAAGTGTGAGTGCGCATTTGGAATATATGCAGTAACTATCTTATGCTAACACTCTGTCTCATTCCTGGACTGAATGCTGTCTGAATCTGTTTCCAGGCTGTGGGGATTTACAGATTCATAAATATTCCAAGGCCAGAGTCTTAACTCATTACCATTAATGACCATTAACATCTTGCCAATACCTTCCCTAGGCTGCACCTTCTTTACCCTGTACGTTCATACCATCATTCCTGAAGTAAATTTGTGTATGCCCATTCAGTCATCTAAGTTACAGGAAGACAGTGAGTTGCACTGCTTAACAAGAATGGGAAGTTTATTTCAGAGTTTTGGGAGGCAGTAGGTTATAAACCTGCCCCTCCCACATGTTTTATTTATCTGTTAGTGAAGATTCAAGTCCATCATTCCAGTAATAATGGAGATATTGAACTTGTGTAGATACAGGAGTTCCAGGACAATTAGGTCTCTAATGATGTGGTAAACAAAACACAGATCTCCCCTCAAAGGTCTTTAGACACTTAATAAAAGGATAGAGGTTCCAGCCTCTTTTGGTAACTCATGGACTTTAAGCCTGTGACCTTTTTGATTAAGAACCTCTGGGGACTTTCTAGTAGTCTGATATGTTCAGTGACAAACATCACAAAAGCTATATTTGATAACTGGCCTGAAAATGCTGAGTATAAGAGAGTAACTACCACTTTGGATATTGATGATATTCTTTTGGCAATTAGCTGGACAAAATAAAAGGATTTTCTGACAACCATTGCCACTTGATGGTCAAAAGATAGAGTGCTATTAATCCATGAACCTAGGTCCCCGACAGCAATTTTGTTTTGTAGCGGTGTGTTGTCTATATAGTATGATGAGATGAGAGACTGTCTACCACAAGTGATGCAACAAAAACACATGCACCCCTCACAGGTAGCCAGATAAATAGTCAAGACGACAAGGAAACTGAAAAAGGATTTTACAACACGTGTGATATTAGGAACAATAACATGAACAATGCACTGACCAAACATATTAATGAATATAAAGTGCACAAATTTTCTTTTAACATTTTACAGCACTTAAAAATAATTTAGAAGGGATGATGCAAACAATTGGGTAGATTTAGCTGAGTTGAGATGGATACTCAAATTACAAGCAGACAGACACCCATGGCTTAATGCCAGTATTTGTTTGAAAGCTGCCCTAAAAGGGCATAAATAGAGGAGTTGATCTCAATGGCCAACATACAGTTTTGTGACAGGTGTACTTGATTTTAAAAAGCTTGATTATCTTGTTTTTATTCATGGATCTGATATAAAGCGTTATACATGAAAGCGCTTATCCTCTGTTTTATACAGTTTTATTAAAGTTTTTCAGTTTATGCCTATAGCCGTGGTAGCATTGCTGTTTATTTTGGTGATTTTATACTTTTTGTCCAGCAATGGCTTTTATTTGCTGGTGGGCCATTTTGTTTGTTGTGCTAGTATGAATTTCAGCTTTCAATCTGCTGCTCAGTTTGTCTCTCCATCTTCATTTATGGGCATGAGCTCTGGGTAGTCACCAAAATGAATGAGCATACAAATAGAAGTAGCACACATGGGGTACTTTTACAGAGTCGTTGGTCTCAGTCTTCATGTCAGAGTATGAAATTCAATATTTTATAGGATCTCAGAGTAGAACTGTTACTCCTAAAGATTAAGAGCTAGTTTAGGTGGCTTAGGCTCCTTGTGAGAATGTCCCCTGGTCACCACCTATGGTAGTTGTACCAGAAACAGCCCAATGGAACACCAAAAAGCAGAACAAGGACTCTCCAAAGATGAGCTGGAGGCTGTTGGTGGGGACAAGTCCAGTCTGTCTTACTAAGCTTGATAGCATTGTGATTCTCACCAAGTTAAGTGGTTAGGATGGATTGTCTGACAGTCAAGTCCCTGATCCAGGAGGAACAATACACAGTCCATTCAATATCAAAATGACTGAACTATGACAAGACCCACAATCAAAGACAAACAAGTATGAAAGGACACAGACACTTGTAGTGTGGAAAAATGTCAAAGCTCAGAAGATTTTAGTACACTAACTGTTAAAAATGTAAGCAATGGACCACAAATGAAACATAACTTTGGAGCACAGCACATTTTATGGACAATATGTCATTCATTTATGTTTAGTTGTGCACAATGCCTAGCAGTTGACACATTTTCATAAGACATCAACAGAATGAAATTAAAACATTCACACACAGCTGGCACTGTAATGGTTACAATGTAAATCCAAAGCAAAATACACAGACCTGTCAATGATTTGTTAATGTATTAACAAAATGCTTGTTTTATGAGCTGCAGAAAAATAAATTGTTTTAATAAAGCAGACATGCATAAAATTAAAGTTTTATAATATACAAACTTGTAGGCACCATTACTACATGGAAGGGTTATATGTATGTCACGCAAGTTCATTACCTCAATTTAAGTGCCACATAAAACAGAAAACCATACTGGAAGGTCATTCTCTCCCTCACAGTAAAGAAAGTATCATAGACTAGCAGTTGGTGTGCCATTTAAGTGTGGCAAACTACCCTCTCAGAACATGCATTCTCTGAAAATAGTACATAACTGTGGAATCTAGCACAGCTCTGTCAAAATACCTCTTATCTCCCTTTCAAAGCATAGCATATCCTTCTATTACTGGGATATCTATAGAGGGTCAGTATCATTCTACTCCAGCAAATGTAAATAGTACATACAATATGCAAGCATTTTAAATATACACTACCTTGACTTGCAGCACTAAGCCTGCCTCTCTCTCATACTTATTTAGGCAATAACTGCAAAGACAGGGTTTACAAGATTGGCTTTGTCAGTTTTATGTTTCATTTTCTGCAGACACCCCCTCCCTTTTGGATTAGGCATGGGTCCTGTACTAAGGTAATGCCTTTAGGGCCTGTTCATGGCAAGCCGCTGTCACAGCAAGAGGTTCTCCTGTTCGATTGTCTGCTGGAGCACCTTCTGTGTGGAGTCTGCATGTCCTCCCCGAGGTTGAGTGGCATTCTAAAGACATGCGTGAATGGGCATGCTTTCGTTGAAGGTTGGGCGTCAAGCTGGCACCTCGGCACCATAAAAATTTACTGCTAATCATTAGCAGACCGGAGTTCCACTGTGGCAACCCCTAACCGGAAAAAGCAGAACGAAGAACAACATGGCAAAGCAAATCATATAAACATATGAATAGATAGAATTCAGTAATTAACACACGCAGAGCAGTTTGCTAGAATTATAACATATAAAGAGGTGTATGCAGTTCAGAACTGTCCCCATTTCTCTTTGGACAGCAGATACCTTACCTCCACTTCATATAATTTGTTTCAAAAAGTGACAGTTCTGGTAGTCCTACATAAATTTTAATGTCTACATTTGCATCTTACCCCTTGAGTGAACCTCAGATTCTAAGAGACAAAGGAGGAAGTCAATAAAAGTGGTTCCATGTTACTTTTTTGAATGTCATATGTCTAAATGACGTTCTCAATGAAAAAAAAAAAAATTCTGAAACTGCCTTTATATTATGATTTAAAATTTGTTTTTCTGTGATTTTTTTCCTAACATTCCCTGCACCCCTCTCCTTACATACTCTTCTCCACTTCTTGGGAAAAGATTTATCCCATACATTGCACATTTGACTTCTATGAGATTTACAAAGTGTACATTATCAAACACTAAGGAATCAGTATAATGTTTGAATACCTCCAAAGGGAACCCTGCCAGACTGCCTTCCACTGGATTAGAGAAATAGACTATTGTTTTACTCTTAACCTGTGACAAGAATAGATGACATGAGTGCTATCCAGCAGAAGCATTGCAAGAATGGGGGTGTGACTAACAGAAGCTGATCGGTGTTCACAGCAATACTAGTATCTGAATGTACCAAGCAGTTTACTATGGTTTCAAAAGTGAGAAACTAGCTTTTTTTTTTCCTCTCGGAGTCCAAAAAGCTTGTTTTTTTGTTTGTTTGTTTTTTTTTTTGTAGGAATGAAGCAGACCGGGGGAATGGTTCCCTATTATTTAAGCAAACGTTCAATGTTTCGAACATTGCTTTGTCGACAGCTAAATGTCAAAAAGGCCAAATCCCAAACAAACGGAACAGCGATTTTTTTCCTAGGGAAAAAAAAATCAATGGGCCATTTTCGTGATTTTGCCATTTCCTCCATTGTGGTGCAAACTCAGAGTCGGTATATTTAAGTAGGGGGGGTGTGGGGGCGAGGCCCCCCATTTCATTTTGTATTTAGGCTTTTTTTTTTGCGGACCAGCTATTTTTTCCCTAGGAAAAAAAAAAAATCGCTGTTCCGTTTGTTCAGGATTTGAAGTATAAGATATTTAGCTGTCGATAAAGTGACGTTCGAAACACTGAAGGTTAGCTTATTTAATAGGGAAGCCGGGGGAATGGCTCCAGGGGCTAGAATAGCTAATTACTTCTCTGTTATCCAGACATTCCAAGGATTAGTCTAGGAGTTATCTGACACAGGTGTTCACTAACCTTCACCATCTGTTAGGCCTGCAGCGTCCCCAGGTTTGCAGAGTTTAAGACTGAACAGAATATGAGACTATTTAATGCTGCACACCTAGATTACCATTTTAGTCTAAAGAAATTGATTAACTGCTGTCCATATGTACCCTTTACCTCACATATTATCCTCCTGGTCCCATCCCTGATATACCCATAGTCCTAAAGTATCTTGCTGACCACAGAATCACACACTTTCCCATTATACAAACTCATTTTCACTGTTTTAGTCATTCACTTTACAAAAGCACGTCAGAAAATAACATCATAACCAATTTCTTTACTATTACTGCTTAAACAAAGGGAAAAAAAAAGAAAATGAGAATGAAACATTGTACAGCTAAAATGCACTTACCATAGACTCAGGATTGACATTAATTCCACAGGGGGGAATTACAGTCACATGCAAAGCAAAGAAACAAGGTCAACAATGCAAAACGCTAATTAAACAAAAAACAGTACCCAAACACCTCTAAATATACTAACTTTTTGATCGTGCAACCTGAGGATAAGGGAAAACTTTCTTACACCATAGTCTCATTAATCCTGATGTTAACACTGGCTGTTCTATGTAAATGGGAGTTAAATGAATCTAATAAAGAATTCCATCTTGCAATAAGTATCTGGAAATAAGATGCACAGCACTAGCAATGCAGCACACCGCACAGTTGCTTCTAATGCTATGATGGATGAACAGTGTGCTGTAGAATATATCACAAGAGGTGTTTGGGCTGATGTTCCAACTATTCTTCTGCCATTCATTGTACCGGAATTTTCAAACTAGATGCATAGGTCAACCTACACTTAACAGTCAGCCTATTACTTAACTAAAATTCAGACTATGCAAATAATACTAAACTGATGTGTATGCTTATTTCAGACTTACGAGCAGGACATTTTCAGAGATTCAAATAATACAGAGAAAACTCTGTGTGTGTGTTCTTCAACAAGTACAGAAATCTGTATTACGACAGAACCATGGCTGTATTGCAGCTGCAGGGCTTTCCTTAAGGGAAGATATGAAAAAAGATGATGTCAAAGTTCTATAGCATTCCCCTCAACCTCTTAGCACTAGAAATCTGGACAAAGCCACAAATAATGGGGGTACAAAGGCCCCAAATAGGGACAAATTTCAAATGTTGTTCTTACAGAGAAAGTTGCTAGAATACAAGGTGTTGCATTAGCATGCATTTTTCTGAGGGATGTGAAGTCTGAAACTCAATTGTCTGTCATTATTTATTGACTTCAACGATTTGACAGAAAACTACAAATATTATGAGGAAAAGACCAAAAATAAGAAGCATAAATCTGGACGGTTGAGAGGTATGTTCTATACATTTCTCTGCAGAATCATGGTCACATTAATTAACTGATTAAATTGTTTTGCTTACAGAGAAATCAACCTGGGCAAGGTCCATTTTACAGCAGAGACCCAGAAGGAAAAGCTCCATCACAGGCATATCAATCAAGTCATCAACCAAATGCATGCAGGATAAAATGCATGTTTTGAAAGAGCATCACAAAAAATGAAAGATAAAGGCAATTAATGGCAATTACACCTAAATATTTCATTTCATCATCATGTCCCCATAAGCATGGGAATTGCTGAACCAATTCATGACTGGGTACATAGTTTTCCACTACAGACTATGTTTCATCTTCATTAATTTTACATCCCGAAAAGACTTGAAACTCTCTCATAATGTTCCACAACACTGAAATGCCCTTTCATGGATCCTTCAAATACAAAATAATATCATCTGCAAATAAAGCTAACTTTTCTTGATTGCCATGCTATTTATATCCTTGAATTTGTGAGTCACTTGTTTTCTTTGCCAATGGCTCCAAATATAAAGCAAATACCAAAGGCAAAAGAAAACACCCCTGCCTTGTTCCTCTCTTTAAAGACGGCTTGTTGGAGAGAAACCCTCCCACCTTAATTTTTGCCACTAACCCCTCATAAAGCTTCCTAATTAACCCTTCTACTCTATCCAGAAATGCAAATGTTACCATTTCTCTAGTCATAAAATCCCAGATGACTCTCTTGAATGTTTTCTCTGCATTAAGACCCACGAACAATAGCAGAGTTTTGTTAAATTCAGCTTCCCTTTGAATCATCACTGTTTTATTAATGTCATCAAATGTTTGCCTCCCCTCCAATACATCACACTAATCCAAATCTATCAATGTTGGCAACACTTTTGACATTCTCTTAGCTATTACAAACACTTTATAATCACACTGAAATGAGTCTATTTGAAGCTGTGTCTGAAGGGATTTTACCCTCTTTAACCTGTGGAAGTTTCTTGAAACCATATGTTCTGCCCTGACACTGATCTACATGACAAACAGGCTAAGATAGAGCAAATATGCCTTTGGGAAAGAAGTGTTCATCCTCTCCATCATGCTGAAAGTTCATCCCATTTCTGTCCATATTGGAGAGACCCAACAAGGTACTGTGTCAGCCCCCTCCGCCCGAGATGGATGCAAATGACTCCAAGGAAGGAACCACAAACACTGAAACTTGAGGGCATTGGGGAGACTGGTGCTAACACTTTGAAGGCCTAAGACACAGGCACCAAGAAGATGGCCAAACAAGTTGGCATTGAGGATGGTTCCAAACACCCAGCATCTAGTAATCTGTTGTGCGACTCAGGTGAAATTGATGGCCTCAGCATAGTATGAGTGGGATGCATAGGTACTAGCACTGAGGAAGAAGTACAGGTCAACGCCATACTCACAGGCTCTAGGAAGTGCCTTGGCTTCAAAACCTCTAGTGCCTCCATGTGGGTCAGAAATGAACAAGAGTGGGAGAGGGTGATCCCACCCAAGGGTGAAATGACACCCATCTCAATTTGTGTCTTCAAAAGGGCCCTCAGCATACATTCCTAATTGACATCTGAGGTACTTGTAAAAGAATCTGAAAAAAGATGATGATGTGGAAGGGGGGCCTGCAGATGAACAAGGGTAGTGCCCTCTCAGATGAATGATGGTTGGGGTGATGTGTCAGAGTCATGCCTGGAACGATTACTGGATCCAAGGGTACTGGGTGCCAAAGAAGGGTAACTTCACTTTCCTGTGGACTGAGGAACCAGTTCCACACTCAGTGATTTTGGTAAAGAAAATGATCCAGGCTCCATTGATTTTCTTTACTTCAAGTTAGTATCATTTATATTTATCTTTCTCTTTTCTAGGTTCACCTCTTGCTTGTTCAAGGGGAAGCAATCCCTTAATAATTAGCTTATTTTATGGTCACCTAAAGATGTAGGACCACAACCTCTACAAACAGAGAAGTCCACAGAAAGGTGTTCCAGCCACAGGCATACCATACAGAGCTCGCAGATGTCCTGGGTGGAATCTTATGGGCACATTTGGTACATTTATTAAATGTCTTTTCCTTTTCATTCAGTGGTTTGTCACTAGTAGAAATAACAGTAACAAACATACACAAACTTGAATAAACACTGTTACTATCCAAATATCTCTGTTACGCACACTAGAGAAAAAAACAAGGCTAATTATACTACATTGAATATGTATATTTAAATAGAACAGCAGAAGATTAAACAGAAAAAGTCAGTAGGCCATCAACACTTTCACTCTGCAAGAAAAAGTATATCTATACATCAAAAGGAGCTCTTAACACAGTTTTTGAGATTTTCAAAACAGGAAAGAAAGCAGCAAACAATGACATGGAACTCTTAGCTGCACAGGATCCATCTGTAATACTAAAGTGGCAAACAAGATCTGAAAGGAGATGCTATATATAGAAGGGAATTTTGCAGGAGCTCAGGACTGGTGCAGTAGTGATTCTAAACTGGATTTGACCAGCAGCTCCAAGACCCATCAGTTGGATGAGATGGACTGGATGAACAGGATCCTCCCTTCTTAGTCTTCCACTGCCTGTACCACATTGAAAGGAAAATCAAATTTAATTAGAATGGCCATACCACACATATTAGCCAATGTATACTGTACCCATTTTTCCTACATACATCAAACTGGGAAGTACATGTGCTTTTTGTATAAAGTATATGTTCATGTTCATACATGTGCGTATATATGTGTGTGTATATATATATATATATATATATATATATATATATATATATATATATATATATATATATATATATATATATATATATATATATACACATGTATATGTATATATATATATATATGTATATGTATGTATATATATATATATATATATATATATATATATATATATATATATATATATATACATACATACACATAAATACACAAAAACATACTCGGAGGCTCAAAATAAAAATCTACCTAAGCAACAGAGACCTCCGAAGCAGACATCCAAGCAAACGCTACCTCAAAACAAAACACACACAACACATAACCCACAAAGTCAGTGTGCCAAGCAGCCACAGCCCTTAAGGCTGAATAACGCACCTGATACTCTTGTAATAGGTGACTCTATTGTCAGACACACTGACGTCCCGCTCATCAGGCTGAATAAAGAGAAGGTCACGGTGAGCTGCCTGTTGGGTGCTAGGATCCGCCACATAACGCAAGCACTCAGGTCACTCCAAAGCAAATACAAATATGACTCAGTCATTGTACATGCTGGTATGAATGACCTGAGACCTACCTCCTTGGACTACATGAAAAGAGACATAGAGGAGCTCTCTGATCATGTAGCCCAAGCTGGTATGACCCTGACCTTGAGCAGCATCTTACCCTCACCTAGAATTATGCCACAGTACAAAGACAAAATGATCGATTTTAACAATTGGCTAAAATTTTGGTGTCATTCAAAGGGGATCCAGTGTCTGTCAGCCTGGGATGACATGCTCGACAAGCCACATTGTTTCGCTAGGGACGGCTAGCACCTGTCACCACTGGGCTTTCGGATATTGGCAAAGGCTCTTGCCACCCCCATAGTGCCTTTTTTAGGCAAGGCTCAAAAGTCAAACCCACCCCCATAGACAGCACAAGGAACAAGAAACTAAGGGTAATGCTGCTAAACGCCAGAAGTCTTA
>NC_056745.1:1252347325-1252459825 GCF_019279795.1 Protopterus annectens
TTGTGTCTGTGCTCACGAAAAGTGTTCCTATAAGCTTCAGGTGTTAACTTAAAACACTCTAATAAACAATTTTTGATAGTGTTATAAGTTAAGCAGTCAGTATCAGACAGTTTAGAAAATAGCAGTTACAGCTTTACCATGGAGTAAGGGGGTCAGGAATCATACCTATAGCCCTTGGTCAACATTGTACTGTTTACACACCCTTTCAAACATAGCCATGAACCTAATGACCACAGGGGCCTTTTTAAGCCTAGACATGCATCCCAAATCTCTGACAACTTCTGATACCCTTGATAAGTGTAAGCATGGGCCTGGGAGATGAAACGTTTAGTGGTTACCTGTTTGCATTAGAGACATAGGTGCTGAACCAGGGATGAATTTCCTGTTTGCAATCCAGTTGTCCAAATTGCATTTGAATTGGGTTAGGGAGAAACTCTACTTCACATGGATGCGGAGCCTGTTCCATAGACAAGGTAGTCTGTGGGATACATACCTATCTCTCCAGCAGATCCTGTTTATATCACAGGCAAGGTTGAAGTCTTTAGAATGGGTAATTCTGTTACTGCTTGTTTTATGAATATGCAAGAGGTCCATCAGAGTGGGGTCTGACAGTGCCTTGTATGCCACGCATAGATTTCCCCTCAAAAACCTGTAGGAGACAGAATACAGGGATAGAGCCTTGAGGCAGTCTGCATAGGACATATTACTTACTCCCTGTATTCTTTTAGTGAAGAACCTCTGTGGATATTCCAGTTGTTGGATATGCCTGGTTAGGTACACACCAAAGGGTACATTGACGCAATGATAGGTTTGATGAATGCTGATTACAGTGGAACAATGACTTCCTTGGCTTTAGATGCCATACCTTTGTTTATAAGTTGTGCAACACAGAATGATTTCCTCACCACTGGAGATGCATGATGATCAAAGGCTAGATTACCATCTATGTGTGTCCCTAAGTCCCTGACTACTTAGTCATCTCTCAGGGGTGTGTTGTCAATATGATAGTTACCAGGGATGGATGACTTCCCAAAGGATACTATTATGTATTTCTTGACATTTAGTTTTAATCCGTGGCTCTGGCACCAGTTATTTGTCTGTGTCAGCCCCTCCTGGAGAATATTTGTGTCAGTGTGTGATTCAATGACAGCTCTTAATTTGCAATCATCTGCAAATTTAGTCATTCAGAGACCACTGAGATTGGCCTTGACTACTGAGAGGTAAATGCCAAAAAGGAGTGATCCAAGGACTGATCCTTGAGGGACTCCACTTGTGACTTTGTAGCGGTGGACTGCACATTTTTAATTTTTTGGGTACTGTCTGTGAGCCAGTTGGCTGTCCACCAGGTGACACATGGGTGTGTACCTAATCTCTTGAGTTTGTCAACAATGCCAGAGTGGGGTATTGTGTCAAATGCCTTGGCCAGGTTAAAGTAGGCAGTTTGAATGATTTTGCCCTCATCCATTGCTTTGATGACCTTCTCAAAGAAATCCCCTAGGTTGAATAGGGATGATTTGCCCTTGACTAAACCAAACTGGATTGGGTCCAGTGTCTGGAGGTTTACTATGTCTGTTGATCATCTCCATCATAATTCTTTCCATAGCTTTACATATAGGACTAGTGAGACTCATGGGTCTGTAGATGCCCCACCTGTGTGCCGAGGGATGACTGCTTACTTTCTCCATTCATGAGGCACGAAGCCTGTTTGGAGGTTACAGTTAAATAGTAATTCCAGAGGCCCTGATAGGTCATGTTTCATGCTATTTAGAAGGCATCCTGGAATATTGTCTGGGCCCATTGATGCATTGTTTTTGGTCTTAGAGACAGCATTAAGGACCTGTTTCCTAGTGATAGTAGGGGGAGTTATATTTGATCATATTTCCTTAGGGAAGGTTGGGGGGGGGGGGAGTAAAGTTGGAGCTGAATTTGTCAGCCAAGAGGTTTGCTCTATCTTCTGGCTCAGTATAGGTGGCTACAATGAGCTCTGCACACAATTGTGTATTGCCTTTGAGGTTGCGGACATAGCTAAAGAATGCGTTGTGGTTGTCCTTGGCCTGGGAGGCCAAACTTACCTCAAAATTGGCTTTGGTTGACTTCGTTTGTTCTCTGAGTTGTTTGTTTAGTTTGATGAGAGTGTTTTTATCCTTCTGGGTGCTACTTCTCCTAATTTTTGCCATGATTTTCTTCCTGTTATACATCAAATTGAGTTTGTGACTCCACCAGTGGGCTTGTTTTTTGAGTTAGTTCTGTACTTCTTCCTGGTGGGTACAGCTGCCTCTATGCAGCTATTAACATGCTTGCACAGGGTTTCAGTGAACAGTTCCACATAGGTAGAAGTGTTTTCAGGGTTTATAAGGCCTTGAAATTTTGCCAGGTTCTCACTTAGTAGCAGGAGGTTAGCCTTAGAATAGTTCCTGAATATTCCCGGTTGAGCTTGGGGTCCAGGTTTTATTTTTACTTAGACCATTTGGTGGTCTGACCTTACCAGGGAATGTGTTAAAAGTAGGGGGTGTGCGGCACTCTCCCATATTAGTGAGGATGAGATCCCGTGTGGTTGCACCTCTGGTCGGTGTATTGACTATCTGGTCCAGGGAGTTTGTTTACAAAAACCAGGAATCTCTGTGCATGTATGTTTGATGTCATTTAGTATTCCCAGTTAGTAGTGGGGCAATTAAAGTCACCCATGAATATGGTATTGGGTTGGATGGTTAGTTTTTCTAATAAGTTTAAATACATGGTTTGGGTTTCCTGGGTCATAGAGAGGGACCTGTAGCTTGCAAGGAAGTGGTATTGAGCATGGAGCAACTCAAGTGCATTGTCCCGTTTGACCAGCCTTGAACTATTTATTTTTGATGTAAACAGGGACGCCTCCACCTTTAATCCCTGCCTGTGAAGTAGCTGGTCTAAATGTGTGGAAGGCATTATAACCTTGCAGTGTTGGTGTGATCTCCATGGTTTTAAACCATGTCTTAGAGACTGCACAGACATCAGCATTCTCTAAGTTAAAGAGAGTTACTAGGGAGAGGAATTTTTTGTTTAGGCTCCAAGCATTGGGCAGTAATACCTTTAGATTTTCTTGGTTTGATTTGCTATGTCATAAGTACTTTCAATTTGGCATTGTTTAAAACAGGCATTATGGGGGAAGAGAATGTTTTAGCTTATATTCGAAAGCCTAGAGGGGAGAAGTGCAGACCATCCCTGGCAAAGCAGCATGGTCTATTGACCATCTACTTCCATGCTGACAAATATTGCACCTTCTTAGAATGACACCAGAAACGAAGCCAGTTATTTAAGTCCATCATCATTTGTTCGTATTGCGGCATCATCCTGGAGAAGGTTACACACTGCTCAGTGCTAGGCTCATACCAGCCTAAGACATATATTCCGAGAGCTCTGTGATGTCTCTCTTCATATAGTCTAGGGAGGTACATCTCAGGTCATTTACTCCCACGTGGACTATGACCGAGTCTTACTGGTAATTGTGGTCCAGTGACCTGAGTGCATGCATAACGTGGCGGATCCTAGCCCCGGATAAGCAACTGACCGTAACTTTCTCCTTACTCTGTATGGTGCGAGGGACATCAGTGTGTCTCACAGAGTCTCCAGTGACTAGAATGTTTGATTGTGTGTTAACTTGCCTTATGGTCTTAGAGGTAGAGGCTCTGTGAGATGTAGCTCTATGTGTTGATATGGGTGTTGTTTTGAAAGTGTGTTTGGGGCTGCTGAGGGTATTTCTTATCTGTACTTTGTCTAGGAGGTCTTTATGGTTTAGGAAGCTTACATGTAAATGCCTTAGTATATGTGGGTCTATTTGTCTGCTTTGAATTGTGCGTGATGGTTGCAGCATGTGTACTACTGACAACCTTATTGACATTAGGAATACTTTTATGTGAGAGCTTTGCCTCCAGTGACGTGTAAACACATCTCTCTCAAATACCATATCAGTTTGTTTGAGAATTAACTGGTTGTCAGTAAACATGAGGCAATTTCTACATTGCCCCAGGATGCCCATATCCACCAAGCCAGTAACGGAGACGGTAGGAAAGTTCATATCCATGTCAACAGACCCTTTTGTATTGATTAGACTGGAGTGAGAATATCAATCACTGTCAGGAGTGTCTGGTTTGCAACTATGTGTATAGTGCTCGTCACTGCAGACTAGTTGCCCTCTGTGTAACTATATATTTGAGAAATTTCAGTTGCTTTTACAGGAAAATTGTCAGTCAAGGTGTCTGAGTCTGTACAGAGTGCTGACAAACAATTGAGGGGAAATTAATACACAGACCCTTAAAATTTAAGGATGAAGTATTTAGGCAGATACTCTGAAGTTAGAAAAAATCAAGCAGTGCTTACTGAAAACAAAAAATGTATTTGTCAAGAATGATGAAAAGAGGGGAGTCACATGAATGGCTAGTGCCTGCCTACTACTAATGCTGGTCTCACCACAGCTTCACACTGTTGGGATACAACACTCCTTTGCATCTTCTCTCACCAGAAGCAAAATGTTAGCACCAATCCCAAGAAGAGAAGCAGGCCACAGCCTTGTCCCAAATGATGCATGGGTCTGTAGGCTTTTGTAGCCTTTTTCTGGCAGATGCCTTGAATAACAACCAGACGAAACAGATACGTTAAGTAGAGACACTCAGTCTCCAGCCAAAAACAGTCAGGAATCAGTGTACTCTGCTCCTACTCTCACCAGGATAAGAATATAAGCACAGATTCCAGGCGGTCACTTATAAAGTCGTTATTAGGCTCTCTGGTAATCAGCAGTCTCTGAAATAATATCACTATCCTTCTCTCACTAGGAGAAAACAGAAGCACTAATCCCAAGATGACTACTGAGAGGCAGAATGTGGGCTGTTCAATAACTGGTGGTCTTGCAGTAGATGCTTAAAGGTAAGATGAAAAAAAAATGTTTACCCTAAACACTGCAGTGAGCACTAAGCAGTTAGATATGAAAGTGGGTAACTTAACTTTTAGCTGTACAAAACATTAAGTTTTAGTGGGGAGCCACTATTTTTAAAAGAGCAAGATAGATTGAAAGCAGGTGGGCAGTTTTTTTTATTCTGGTAATGTGGAATACAGTACGATGGCCAATAAATTTAAATTGTTGAAGGGGAGTGATTTTACAAAATTATAATTTTGTGCTTACTCACACCGGCCAGTAAAAGTACAGAGGAAATGAGATATATGGTCAAATTAACATAAGGGGCAAGCAACTAAAAAAAGACGGTGGTGTTTCTGCCTCTGACTCGCAACAGACAGAGCTATCGTCTCTTTTCAAGTTTTAATATGCAGTTGAAAGCAGAATACAAGTAAAATGCAGTGTAAAGAAGACCAATCATAGTATACAAAATAGAAAAAGGCAATAAAGTAATACAAAATACAAGAAATAAAAAGCAAAAAAGAAGTTATGTTCTTACCATAACGTTCCATGTGAATTGTTCATCTCGCCTTTGTTCTTACACACTGGTTTGGAGCCAATCCTTGGCTCTGAGTCGGCCACATCACCAGCTCTGCATCTTCGAGAAAGCTCGAGGCACAGTGCTATCCCATGATCCTCCGGTGCTAACCCTCAGATCTAGTTTGCTAACACTCGAAGAACCCCACTAGTTACTGCGCCCTAGCACACAGAAATGCAACTACACTGTCTAATACTCTATAATAAAATAGAGAAGAAAAGATGCCATACCTGAAGTACAGTAGGAAGCTCAAGAACACCCACATCTAGAGAAGACTGAACTCAGCTCAAGTCGTGCCCATTCTCCCAGACCGCAGGACGGGGGATAGGGGGGGGGAATGTAACAACAAAGGCGAGATGAACAATTCACATGGAACGTTATGGTAAGAACATAACCTCTTTATGTGAAATTGTTCGATCTCGCCGTTTGTTCTTACACACGGGTAGCGTCCCTAGCTCCTTTATCCTGGGTGGCTCAAGGGAGAACATTCCTGAGAACAGTGGAACCAAACGTCACCCTGTCTCTGGAGTTTTTATCTAATTTGTAGTGGGTAATAAAGGTATGTGGTTTTGCCCAGGTTGCCGCAGCACAAAAGGTATCTAATGGTAAGCGAGCGACATGGGCCAAGGAAGTAGCAAATGCCCTCGTAGAATGAGTTCTAGGATTAAAGGGAAGCTGTTGTTTCGATTCTGCATATACGAAATTTATATAGTCTGATAGCCATTTGGATAAAGTAACTTTCGCTACCGCTTCTCCCTTCTTTTGGTCAGCATAAGATACAAATAGTTGGTCTGATTTTCTGTATTCCTTAGTCCTGTCTAAGTAAAATCTCAGCTGCCTGTGGACGTCCAATTTGTGCAGCATGTATTCCAGCTTATTAGAGTGATTTTTGAAGAAGGTGGGTAGCTCAATAGATTGGTTAATATTCTGAACTGAGCAAATCTTTGGAAGGAAGGATGGATTGGTGCGCAATGTTACTCTATCTGGGTGAAAAATAATGTATGGGGGCCGGACAGACAAAGCTTGCAACTCTGAAACTCTCCGAGCGGAAGTGATGGCAACCAGAAAGAGTGTCTTCCATGATAAAAATTTGAGAAGAGTTGTGGCGGCTGGTTTGAATGGAGGCAACATGAGCCATGATAAAATGAAGTTATGTACTCACCATAACGTTCCACCTGAGTAGATAATTCATTTGTCTGCAACCTGTGGGTAGTCGGATCCGACCTCGGATCCGAACCGGCAGCTTTCCAAGCTCCAAGATCCGAGCTCCTAGCTCCTCCCCCCTACCCATAATCCCTTACTACCAACCACATTACCTCAGATCGGTTATTTTGCCCTATAGGCTAAAGACGGAGAAAAATCTCCAAAGGAACAATACCTTACCGAGGTTCGGGGGATGGCAGGGGGGGGTCGGTTGCAGACAAATGAAGTATCTACTCAGATGGAACGTTATGGTGAGTACATAACTTCTTTATCTGAAGTAGTTACTTAATTTGATCTGCAACCTGTGGGACAGAGTCCCCAGCTTACCTAAAGACCCTGGGTGGTCCCTACAGAAGGATATTCCGAAGCACCGCGGAGCCAAAGGAAGCCCTACTTCTGGAGATCATGTCCAGTTTGTAATGAGAAATGAACGTATGGGAAGAGGACCAGGTAGCTGCTGAACAAATATCGTCTACCAGAACTCTAGACCAAAAAGCCGTCGAGGTAGCCACAGATCTAGTAGAATGCGCATGCACGCCAACCGGAGCTGGCTTCCCAGATGAAGTGTATCCCTGTCTAATACACTGAGAGATCCAATTTGCCACTGTCACTATAGAAATTGGTTTGCCCATGGCTGACCTAGCATAAGAAACAAACAACTGCTCTGACTTGCGAAAATCTTTAGTCCTATGCAAGTAAAAACGTAGTTGTCTGTGTACATCCAATTTGTGCAATGTGTATTCGCCCTTGTTGTGGAAATTCGGGAAGAAAACAGGAAGGTTAATTGACCGATTAATGTTAGCCTCTGTGGCTACCTTAGACAGAAAGGAAGGATTAGTCCTGAGGGCCACTCTATCTTTGTGAAAAATAAGATATGGATGCCTAATGCACAGAGCTTGCAATTCTGAGACTCGTTTGGCTGAAGTAATAGCGACCAAAAAAGCCGTTTTCCAAGATAAGAATTTCAATGGCACTGAGGCCGCCGGCTCGAAAGGTGGTCTTGTTAATGCTTGTAAAACCAAGGTAAGATCCCGCGGAGGAACTGCCGGCTTAATACGGGGCTTTAAGAGAAACACGCCTTTTAAGAAGGTCTTGCATATTTTTGCTGACGCCAAAGAATCTACGCCATCCCCTACGTGATAATGAGAGATGGCTGCTAGCTGGACCTTAACCGTGGACGCACTAGCTCCTTGTCTAAAAAGAAGGGACAGGAAGTCCAGGATAGTGGGAATAGGAACCGTAAAGGGATCCAATTCCTTATCCTTTGCCCAGATGGAAAAGCGTTTCCATTTACTGTTGTAGAGTTTTCTGGTGGATGGCTTATGAGCTGCCACCAGAATGGCCTTAACAGGGGACGAGATAAAGGGAGTCCTAGCCATTAATGGAACTGGATCAACCAAGCCGTGAGCCTGAGGTTGACCAGGTTCGGAGTGTGGCATCTCGTCGGATGCGAGATTAGGTCTGGTCTGGGGTCCAGAATCCATGGGGGAGCCACACTGTGAGACTGCAGAAAGGGGAACCAGATTTGTCGAGGCCAGAATGGGGCTATGAGAATCACTCTGCTCCCCAACCGACAGGCTTTCTGGATGAATTTCATCGTCAGAGGAAGAGGAGGATATGCATAAATGAGACCGGGCGGCCAAGCATGAACCAGAGCGTCCCTGGGGGATTCCCCTCTGGGGGGAACTATCGCGAAGTAATCGCTGCATTTTGTGTTTAGGGGAGAAGCGAAAAGGTCGCAGCGAGGTTGACCCCACTTGAGGAATATCTGCTTCGCGACAGATGGATTCAGAGACCACTCGTAAGGGCTGAGGAATACCCGACTCAACTTGTCCGTTAATATGTTGGACCGTCCCGGAATGTGCGTTGCTACCAGAAAGCGGTTGGTGGAAATCGCCCATTCCCACACTCTTATGGCTTCTCGACAAAGAGGGTAAGATCTGGTCCCTCCCTGTTTGTTTATATACCAGACAATGGACATGTTGTCCGTCTGGATTGCAATAGTCCCTAGAGGAAGAAGGTGATGAAGAGCTTGCAACGCCAAAAGCACTGCCCTCATCTCTAGGACGTTGATATGCAATGCAGTCTCTAGAGGAGTCCATGTGCCTTGCACGGACTTGCCCGCGTAATGCCCGCCCCACCCAAGGCAAGAAGCGTCCGTGGTCAACATGGCTTTGACTGGGGGAATCACAAAGGGTAGAAGGGAGTCCCTGCATGCCCTGCTCAGGGGAATCGGCATGTCTAAGGGATGGACCGATAGCGACCACTGGACCCGGAGAGTCCACTGCAACACTCGCATTCGCAGACGGGCATGAAGAGAAAGGCCGATCGCTGCTGACATAGACCCTAGCGCCCTCAGGACTAATTCTGCTGGAGGAGCGGGGCTCTGAAGAATGTCTAAGACTTGGAGAGACAAATTGTTCAGCCTGACCGATGTAAGAACCACTTTGGAGATCCGAGTATCCAACCTGGCCCCTATGAATTCTAGGGCTTGAGTGGGGCACAGGCAGGATTTCTTTAGATTCACTGAAATGCCCAAACGACGGGCCAGAGAGAGGGCATAATCTCTCGCCACACCCAGTAGATGCCTGTTGGGGGCGGTGAGGAGCCAGTCGTCTAGGTAAGGGAACACCTGAATGCCCTGGAGTCTCAGGTGGGCTGCAACCACTGCCATAACTTTGGTAAACACTCTGGGGGCTGATGTTAGGACAAATGGAAGAACCCTGAACTGATAATGACTGGCTCCTAGCCGGAAGCGGAGGAACCTCCTGGATCGTCTGTCCATTAGTATATGGTAGTACGCATCTTTGAGGTCTAACTAGCACATCCAGTCGTTCTCCCGAAGAAGGGGGAGAATAGATTGGCGGGTGACCATCCGGAACTTTTCCTTGGGTATGAACAGGTTCAGGGATGAGAGGTCTAGGATGGGTCTGAGGTCCCCCGTTTTCTTTGGCACCAAGAAGAACCTGGAGTAATAACCCAACCCGGACTGATCTGGGGGGACGGGCTGGATGGCTCTTTCTTAGCAACCCTGAAATTTCCAGAGCTGCGGACTCCCTCTGATGGGGTGGAACATCGGGGAGACCTTTGGGTTTGGGGGGGGATGTGAACGGTATAGTGTAACCTCTGGATATAATCCGGAGCACCCATCGATCCGTTGTAATGGACTCCCAGTTTGACAGGTGCTCCGATAATCGCCCCCCAACTGCCGCCAGAGGGGGACAGTCAGGCAAGCCTTCAGGGCTGTTGCGCAGGTCTGTCCGAGAAAGGTTCTCTAGACCAGAAGTTACGCGGCCCCCCCCTCTGCCTCTGGGCCGGCGTCCACCTTGTCCTCCTCTGCCTCTAGAGAACGAGTTGTCCGCAGCAGGACGGGATTGCTGAGATTTACGGAACCACAGCTTCTTTTGCCCCCTCTGATTCCTGGAGAAGGATCTTTGGGGGCTAGAGAAGCGGACTCCGACGGCCGACAGCGTCTTCCCATCCTTCTCGCTTTGGACCAGCGTGTCGTGAACTGTTGAGCCAAATAAGGCCGAACCGTCATAAGGGGCGTTCGCGAAGGATGCCTTAAAGGGTTCCGTGAAGTCGCAAAGGCGGAGCCAGGAGTGACGTCGTAAGACCACTCCAGCTCCGTTAGCTCTAGTGGCTCCTTCCGTGGCATGGGAAAGAAGCCGCATAGATGTGTTTGATATGGACTTTAGAGTGGCCATTCGAGTCTCAAAAACCTTTTTGTCTGGGACCGACATGGACTCCGGAGGAGCTGCAGCGTATTCTTTAATTAAGTCACGCTGTAGCCTAATGGTGTGTGCCATGTAGTTCAGCAACCTTATGGCAAAGGTCGCTGAAGCAAACATCCGCTTCCCAATACGGTCCAACGCCTGGGACTCCTTGTCCGGCGGGTGGACCGAAGAACTTTCCTGGGCAAGTTCTTTCCTAGTGGCCGCCGCCACCAACATAGCATCAACCGGCGTGCCTTTGGACCAAGAAGGTCTATCAGAGGGAGGGCTGAGGACCTTGTCCGGAGTCTAGGGATAGGCTCCACGGTGTCGGGGTCTTTCCAAGCCCTGGTGGTAATTAGATCCACCAAGGGGTCAGCTGGGGGGGCACCCAGGAGGTAGATGGGCCTGCCTCAAAGGCCTCCAGAAATACAGACTCATCCAGGGAGGGCTTTTGGGCAGACCACCCCCCTCTTATACGCAACATTTCCATGATGTCTCCGAAGGAGACATCTTCCGTGGGTGACCTTGGGGAGCCCTCCGTATCATCCAAATCCGTATCCGTGGTAATGGACTAGGGGGAGTCCAGGTGCCTCCTTTTGCACTGATGCTTCCGAGGCGCCTCTTCAGCGGGACTGCCCGAAGAGGGCTCGTCCGCAGGGTGGTGTTCCTCCATAGGAACCAACTGTAGGGCTTGGGCAGGCTGTCCAGAAGGACGGATGATCGAAGACAGACCCTGATACAGTGGGGGCACGGGTGGATCCAAAGGCCCGGTCGGGGACCTGGATGACCTTGACAGTATCCTCTCCACTAACTCAAAAGCCGAGGGAGATTCACTGTCCCCAGCCTGAGAAAGTAATCTCCCTGGCTCCGAGGATGGGATCGGGGTCGGAGCCAAAGCAGTCGGACCCGAGGTAGTGGTGTGCTCCGACCCAATCAGTGCCGAAGACACAACCACCCCCTCGGATCCGATTGCTCAACCCTCGGCCCCGAGAGCTTGAATCCGACAAGCTCGAAGGTATAGTTGGCGTCGAAGACACAATCGCTATCGGCGCCGACGTATCCCCGGGTCCGAAAGGGCCTGGATCCGACAACTCTGAGACCCGAAAACGGGTTGGAGAAGGAGCGATCGGGGTAAAAATGGGGGCTGCACTCCCTCCCAAAGGGGGGGAGGCAAGAGCATCCCCATCTGCATCTGGGTCTGCAGAAATCTTCGCATCATCCGATCCATGTCTGCTTCGGAGATGCTTCGTGTAGACCGTGAAGAGGCAGTCGAGGCACGCCGGGAGGGCTGCCTCTAAGACCTCAAGGGAGACCTATCCTCCTCCTCCGGCTCCGTAGAAAAAGAAGGTGAGCGGAGCCGAGAGGACGGGGATCCGGAGACCCTCACTGGGGACTTCAGAATTTTCTCAGGCGGAGCCAAGGGATGAGACTCGGCCCGCCTTTTTGATCTGTGACCCTCTCTGTCTTTGTGCTTCTTCTCCCTGTGGGAAGAAGCACTAGACTCCACAGAGCTGGTACCTGATAAGGGAGGTTGAGTTCCGGGTACAGCTAAGGGAGTAACCAGCGTCGAAGCTACAGGAGTAGCTTGAACCAGTCTGGGAGAGGAAGAAGAAGCCGATTCCTGGGGGAGTTTTCCCGCCAGGATCAGCTTGTTCTTCCTGTCCCTGAGTGCCCGGGAGTTGAAGGCCGCACATATCTGGCAGGCCTCCGATAGATGGGCTGCCCCAGGCACAAAACGCACTGAGTGTGGCCATCAGCTGGGGAAAGCTTGTGGCCACACTCAGTACATTTTGAAAATATGGCCTTAGAACTTTCAGCCATAAAGTCCTCTCAAACACACACCCAAACACTGGGGGGGGGGGGGGGAGATAAAGTTAAACTAAGGGAAGATTAGTTTTTTTTTTTTTTTTTTTTTTTTTTTTAAAAGGGTTTTTAAGGGTTTGAATTTAAAACACACACACACACACACACACACACACACACACACACACACACACACACACGTTTAACCAACAAAAAAAGTCTATAATTAGAACAATCTCACCAGGTCACTATGAAGCAACTGTCTTTAGCCGCGGCAAAAAACGATCTGAGGTAATGTGGTTGGTAGTAAGGGATTATGGGTAGGGGGGAAGAGCTAGGAGCTCGGATCTTGGAGTTTGGAAAGCTGCCGGTTCGGATCCGAGGTCGGATCCGACTACCCACAGGTTGCAGATCAAATGAAGTAACTACTTCAGATCATCAAGTTAAGGTTCCACGGGGCGATTGGATCACAAAAAGGGGGACATAGGTGAAAGGTACCTTTCATAAAGGCTTTGCAAAGTCTGTGGGACATGAGAGAATTATCTCCTAGACCAACATTAAAATTTGATATAGCCGCCAGTTGTACCCTTTTCGTGGAAGTGGAAGCTCCTTCCTGAAAGAGTGTGGAAAGAAACTCTAGTATCTTGTGTACTGGAGTCCCTGATGGATCTATACCCTGTTGCGAGACCCAGTACGCAAAACGTTTCCATTTGCTATTGTATAGCTTCCTCGTGGATGGCTTATGGGAAGATACAATGATCTGTTGAACTGCAGGGGACAGTAAGTCTGACCTGGCTAAGATGGGAAGCGGAGCAGCCAAGCTGTCAGTTTGAGGGACTTGAGAGATGTGTGGGGAACTCCCGACGAGTGCGTCAACAGGTCTGGCACTGGGTCCAGAATCCACGGTTCGTCCACCTGATGAGTTTGAAGAAAGGGAAACCAGATTTGTCGAGGCCAGAATGGGGCTATCAGAATTATGGTCCTTTCCAGACGTTTGGCTTTCTGCAAGAACTTGGGGATTAATGGGACAGGGGGAAAAGCGTAAAGGAGACCCGGGGGCCAATTGTGTACCAGTGCGTCCCTGGGGCCCGGAGGGGTAGTAGGGCAAAGTAGCTTCTGCATTTGGCATTCAATGGGGATGCAAATAGGTCGCAGCAAGGCTGGCCCCATCTGCGGAAAATCATTTCCGCTACTTGAGGTTTGAGGGACCACTCGTGGGGCAACAGGATGGCTCTGCTCAACCTGTCTGTAATCACGCTGGATGACCCCGGGATGTGCGTTGCTATCAGAAAGCATCCGGTGGACACAGCCCATTGCCAAATCCTGAGGGCCTCTCTGCACAATGGATAAGACCTGGCTCCCCCTTGTTTGTTTATGTACCAGACTACTGACATGTTGTCTGTCTGAACTGTCACTGTTCCCAGAGGCAAGGACTTGTGAAAGTGCTGCAATGCTAGAAACACTGCCCTCAGCTCTAGGACATTGATGTGCAGATTGTATTCCAAGTTGGACCATTGACCTTGGACTGTTCTTCCCTGAAAAAGCCCCCCCCCCATCCTATCAGGGAAGCGTCCGTGGTCACAGTCGCTGTAGGACTGGGCAATACGAACGGCCGACCTGTCGTTAGATCCTGACTGTGCATCCACCAAAGGAGATCCCGTTTGCAGGAGTTCGTGATTAGGACAGTGGAAGCTGTCGGTACGACCACTGAGTGAAGAGCATCCACTGAAGAATCCTCATATCCATTCTGCCTAGGGGGACTACAATAAGAGCGGCTGCCATCATTCCTAGGACTCTTAAGATTTGTTGTGCAGGGACTTTCCTGTTCTGAAGGAGGATAGAAATCTGACTTCTGAGGGCTGATACTCTTGATGGGGGGAGATTGATTCGAGCCAGGGAAGTGTCTAAATCTGCCCCTATAAATGAGATACGCTGTGAGGGCGATAGTGCAGACTTTCCAAAATTGATTGTTATGCCTAGAGAGGAGCAAAGGTTGATGGTGTAATCCCTGGCTTGCACAAGATGATACTCGGTGGTGGCGGAGAGGAGCCAGTCGTCTAGGTAAGGAAACACTCGGAATCCCATCTGTCTCAAGTGAGACGCTACTACTGCCATGCATTTGGTGAACACCCTGGGGGCTGAGGTGAGGCCAAAGGGCAGAGCACGAAACTGGAAGTGACTGGCTCCCAGCCGGAAGTGCAGATGATCTCTGGACGCTCTGGCCATCTTGATATGGTAGTACGCGTCTTTGAGATCTATAGAGCACATCCAGTCGCCCTCCTGTAGGAAAGGAAGGATCGACTGTAGCGTGACCATCCGGAACTTTGCCTTCTCCACGAAGGTGTTGAGTTTGTTGAGGTCCAATATCGGTCTCCAGTCCCCTGTTTTCTTTGGAACTAAAAAGAACCTTGAGTAAGTTCCGGATCCTATTTGGTCCGCCGGGACTGGTTGGATGACTCTGTTTTCGAGCAGCCTTTTTATCTCTACGACTGGCTGGTCTCGCAGACTGGGTGGAACATCTGGGAGCTTTTGGGGGCAGGTGGAATTTTTATAAATGGAATATTGTAGCCTCTGGTAACTATGCTTTTTACTCAAGAATCTGATGTAAGATTTAGCCAGGCCTCTGGGTATAAAGCCAAATTACCCCTGACTGCCTCCAGAGTAGGACAGCCGGGCCTGCACTCAGGAGTGCTGGAAGGGCTTCCCAGAAAAAGTCTCTCTGTCACCCTGATTTTGCGGACCCCCTCTGCCGCCTGGGCGGCATCTTCTATTTCTTGCCCCTCCTCTGCCTCTGGAGGGGCATCAGTCTGAATGGGCTGAAAGGATCCCTGAGTCTTTCGGAACCACATTTTTCCACCTCTATGCCCTTTGGGGTATGGTCTAGACGGGGCGGAAAAACAGACCCCTACGGCAGACAGGGTCTTCCCTTCTTGCTCGCACCTAGTGAGAGTCTCCTTTACTTTGGGGCCAAACAAGGAAGCACCATCAAAGGGGGCGTTTGTAAAGGAAGACTTGAAGGATTCCGCAAAGGAGCATAGGCGTAACCAGGATTGCCTCCTCAGAGCAATCGCTGAAGCTGCCGCGCTACTCGATCCTTCGGCTGCGTATGAAATAAGCCTCATGGACGAGTTCACTATGGAATTGAGGGTGTTAAGCTGTGCTGTCACTTTTTCGGAGACAGCAGCATCTGTGTTACCCTGGAGAGTATCTCCGAGTTCCTTAAGGAGATCTCTCTGTAGACGGGTGAAATGCGTAAGGTAGTTGAGCGATCGCATGAAGAAGGTCGCAGAACTAAAGACGCGCTTCCCATACCTGTCCATCGTCCTAGAATCCTTATTAGGAGGATGGACAGAGGAAGATGATTTGGACATTTCCTTTTTAGTGGCTGCCGCCACCACCATAGTATCCACGGGAACTCCTTTCATAAGGTAACTCTTGTCTTGAGGGGCATATATTTGTTAGGTCTGTGGGGGACCGGTTCCACTGTATCAGGTGATTCCCAAGCTCTACGGGCTATGAGTTCCATTAGCTTGTCAAACGGTGGGGTCACCCAAGAGGTAGAAGGTTGAGCCCCAAATGCCTTCAGCAGTACCGATTCGTCTACAGAAGGGGTAAGGGATTGCCAATCTCCCCTCTGTTTCAAGATTTCTAAAATGTCAGCAAAAGAGACATCTTCAGAGGGGGAACGTGGGGACCCTTCTGCTTCATCCAAATCAGTATCAGATGTTAGATATTCCTGTGGGGAATCAATGTGCCTCCTCTTGCACAATTTTTTCCTCGGTACATCCTCAGAGGGGGCTTCTGGGGATGCCTACGAGGAAGTAGGGGCGCCCTCTGGGGCTTGCTGAGGCATTGGGTCTCGACGCTTAGCAGGGACCAAAGGTACAGAAACAGAACACGGACCCTTTGGGGAAGGAGAAGAAGATGTCGATGATGTATGTGTCTGTTCAGACAAGACCTTCCTCGTGATGTCGAAGGCACCGATGCCCCAGTCCAAGGGCACCACCGGTTCCGAAGAAGCCGGTAGCCTCCCCAGAACTGGGACCACGGGCTCTGACCCTGAGGACGGAACCGAACTGATCTGAGCCGAGGCCCCGAGGGGAAGTGTCGGAAACCGAAAGTTCGGTTCGACTGTCCCCCACGGAACCTAGGAAAGACCGTCAGCTCCGAGACCCCCCGGCTGGTTCCGAGGGTGTCGAGGTTAAAGGTGTCGATAGCACTGCTGGAGGCTTCAGCACCGAGGGCTCTACACTCATCGGCTCTTCGATTCCTGGCTCCAACGACTCGACAGGTCTTGGAGGAGAATTGGTCAAGGGGGTGGGAAGGGTCTCGAGTTTCGAAACCAACTGGGATGAAATTTCGATCAGTTTGGACAGAGCCGAGTTCTCCATTAGTTTCTGTACCACTCGGTTGATGTCAGAATCGGAAAGCGGCCTCGAAGAACAGGTCGAAGGGGCCGAAGCCATCACCGAGCGAAGGATTGAAGGCGGTGGCAACTCCGACACCGGCTCCAACACGGTAGTCTCGATCAGAGACAAGGACTCGACGCCCAACCCCGAGGTCTTTGGAGCCGGCGTCCGAATCTGAAAAGAGGTGCTCGGAGCCGAGGACTTAGGCTCCGACACTCTTGAAGACTTCGACCCTTCGAAGACTTGGACACTTGTTCAGTCTTGTCCAGGGCCTCTTGAAATTCGGGTTTTAACAACCCTCTGTCTACCAACTTCCTGTGTCTTTCCAGCATGACCCTCCCACTGAAGGAATGACATATGGAGCAGTCTTCCTGCAAGTGGAGAGGGCCAAGACAGTAGACGCAGGACGACTGGTTATCAGTTATGGACATCTTTTGTCCACACTGACACCTCTTGAAGCCTGATTTGGCTTTCTCAGACATTTTAACTCTATATTTAGTAAAAAATACCAAAAGCACAGCACACTAAATATATAAGAGCACACTATCTCTCTCTCTCTCTCTCTATATATATATATATATATATATATATATATAAAAATAATAATATACAGTCTAATGTAAATATTAACACTATCTTAATATGTATATATATATATATATATATATATATATATATATATATATATATATCAAAAGGGAAAAAAAGTTAAGGCAAAAACCACAAGAATCTAAATACTACTGTCAGTCCTGACAGAAAAACCCAAGGCCTTAACTAAGGTAAATACTAACTATTTAAAGCTATTCTATCTAAGAAACACACTCTATAAGCTAACACACTCTACACTATTATTTACTACTTTTAAAACTACCTTTAACACTATTTTTAAACTACAAACTTTGAAAAATTTAGAAATATAATGAAAAATACTGGCCAGAGCCTCTCAGTATGCGATCTGCTGCTAGTGGCAAACTAGATCTGAGGGTTAGCACCGGAGGATCATGGGATAGCACTGTGCCTCGAGCTTTCTCGAAGATGCGGAGCTGGTGATGTGGCCGACTCGGAGCCGAGGATTGGCTCCGAACCTGTGTGTAAGAACAAACGGCAAGATCGAACAATTTCACATCTAATCTTTCTCTCAATGCAAGCTGTTACAGAGTCTGGGTGAGCCTTTCCAGTAAAGCTCTGAAATGTTTTATTTTACCTGTTAAATAGAAAGTTTAGTTCCTAGCTCCACCCCCTCAGTTTACAGATGATTAACCTTAACTGAACTGTTCTAACTTATGTGCGACTCCTTAATTGGCCTGTTCTAATTTCTGTCTGACTCAAAAAAGACAGAGCTGAGGTCTCTTTTCAAGTTTTAATATGCAGTTAAAATCAGAATACAAGTAAAACACAGTGTAAAGAAAACAAATCACAGTATACAAAATAGAAAAAGGCAATAAATTAATACAAAATACAAGAAATTAAAAAGCAAACCAACCTTTCCTCAAAGCAAGCCGTGGCACAGTCTGGGTGAGCCTTTCCAGTAAAGTAATGAATAAAACTATCAAAATCATCACCCTCTTAAAATTATAGAAGAAATTTGCTGGATTTTGTTGCTTCCTGGGTTCAGTTACTCCCTTCCCATAACCTCCATGACCCTGGAGAAGAGTCAGCATCTCCTTTTTATGTTGCCTCTGCCTCTCATTCTGTTCAGCTTCCAGACATATCAGTCTCTCTGCTGATTTTAATGCAATCTGTTTCTCCTTTTCTTCAACCTCCAAATGCTCAGTCTCTCTTTTGATTCTAGTTCTAACCGTTTGGTCTCCAGTTCAAGTTTCTTTAACTCCAGATGTATTTTTAAGTCCTCTTTGGAAAGGTTGGACTGTCCATTTCTGAGAACTGTACATCCCCAAAGCCAGTCTGGGTGTCTTCCTGGTCTGTGAGGCAGATGTGGCTAAGGCTGCAGTCATTTCTGCTTTAGTTAAGTTTGGCATGCACCAGTTCTTTGGCTCGGCTTTCTCAGCCAACTGGCTCCTTGTCAGCTTTCCATACTCCTCTGCTGACATCCTTGCTTGCCATCACTGACTAACTAAGCTAACAAAAAATAAATAAAACTATTGTGATGTAAAACTCTGAATGTTCACTGTGTGGCTGATTGAGAGTGCAAACACCTTCCTTAGTGACCACTGTTTATAGGCTACAGGAATTCAAAATCTACACAACTGAATCCCAATATGCGGATATCCAACCACTGCCAACCAGTATATGTGACACCCCACCATGGGCCCAGTAAACACGGAGCCTCAATCCTCACCACTAGCACCAATGGGGGACGTAAATTGGGAGGATGACAAGTACACACTCATTTTCAGATGCAGATCTCTGCATCAAGTGCAATTTCACTTAAGAGCACACAGAGACCACAATCAGTCTGGGGCTGGTTTCTGCCTCTTTCTCCAGATTCCCAATAAGACTCCCCACTGGCACAATTACAGAGTTGAGAGCTCAGCTGAGTGGTCAAGACAAGACCTCCAGCACTGTCTCTGTCCAACCAGTGCTTAGTGTCCCTGCCCAAGTAGCTGACATATTCTGAGATTTGTTTTGCACACACACACACACACACACACACACACACACACACACACACACACACACACACACACACACACACAGACACACACACACAGACACACACACACACAGACACACACACACACACACACACACACACACACACACACACACACACACACACACACAGACACACACACACACACACACACACACACACACACACACACACACAGACACACACACACACAGACACACACAGACACACACAGACACAGACACACACAGACACACACCTAGGAAAGGCTGGCACAGGTTTACCAGCTATGATCCCTTCTGCCTATACTATAAATTAGTTATTACTGCCACCAGCCAACTCTTTATCAACTACTTTAAGGCCCTTAAAAAGGGGTGTCAAATCTTACTGTGTAATGTTACTATCAATAGAAAGAGTAGTTTGACCAAGAGCAAGGCAATTAGTGGCTCACAGTGTCACCAAATAAATATGCTAGTTCTCTCAGAACTTCAATATGTCTCACAAATATCAGCCACAATGAAAGGTTTAAATATATTTAATAATAAGTAATAAATATCAGAGTTCAAAATCACATGAAATGTTTAAAACAACATTGCAGGACAGTCTCAAATAAATAAATAAAGAAAAACATCTAAACTATACTTCACTACATTCCTGACTGAATCTAAGAGAATTACTGTACCCTAATAACGTACTTTCAGAGCAAGCAGGGCAGATGTGCGGTGAATGGGTCTTCTGGTCAGTTCCAAGACAAAGTACAGAATACTGAGTCACTCAAAGTTCTTAAATTAATATTTCAAATATTAATGCTGGGATAGCTTGCAGGATGACATTACTTATTGTCATCTGACTCTGTCCCAGGTGAAAAACAACCATTGATGCAGCTGGTAGCATTTAGCATCTGCCTGTGAAAATACATAAACAAGAGCTTTTCTTACATCTAAGGCAGATCCTGGAAGTCATAAAAGAATAAACACTTCCAAGACAATACAAAAATCTTTCTAGTTCTAGAGATTGTATCTGTTACTGTACTGAAACTGAAAGAGAGCATCATTTTATTATGTGGCCATAAAGTAATTTAATTTCAGCTATTTTTCTGAGGTTAACCTCTTGGGTTTCAGTTTCCATTGTTAAAATATATACATCTAAACAGTTACAGTAGTGCAGGTACATTTCTGTTCTATTCTAATAGGGCATGCTCTGGTTACATTTTAGCTCAGTACTTCACAAAATATCTCTTCAGCACACGTCTGTACAAACTATCTTATATGACTTACAGTTCTAATACGTTCCTAACACAAGCATATGAATCATGTTGGTATTCATAAATGACATATAATTATTTACAGAATTCCAGATAGCTGTGCTGGCTGTATCTCCTTTTGTTACACTTCTATATACATCTTGTTAATATTCACAAATGACATATGATTATTTACAACATTCCAGCTAGCTGCGGTGGCAGTATCTCCTTTTGTGACAATAGTATTAAATAAGCAGAACACAATAAAAAGTGCAGTAAATAGTATAATCAAGCAAAAAAAACCCTGCAACTTATGTTTTTTGGGAAGCTCAGAAGCCTATAGTCATCTGTTATCTCAGCTCAGAGTTGTGGCTGGTAGCCCACCTTGGTTCAAACTGCAAAGCCTGTGGAACACTTCAGGGAGACCAAAGCACATGCATGTCTTTGAGATGCTGGCTGTGATCCTTACCTTAAAATCTCTATTCTGTGGTCTCAAGAATCTTGTCAGATTATTACAGACAACACCACAGTGATGTAGTACATAAACAGGGGTGGGGGCACCAGGTCTTACTCTCTTTGATGACATGGGAGGAAGCTGTACAGCATTTAAACCTTAAACCTCCAAGCTTCTTGCGTTCCATTTTACATTCCATCAGACCAAAATATTGTGGCAGACAAGCTGAGCAGAACAGACCCTCACAAATGGAAATTGAATTAAGGGGTTTTCAATAAATTCTTCCAGTTTGTTGGAATGCCTCAAATAAATCTATTTGCCTCCTTTTATAACAGGCAATTGAACAAATTCTGCACCAGTGTAAGAAAGCCTGAAAAACAGATGCATTTTATTTCTGACTGAGAATGTTCCTATTATGTATTTCCATACTTTCCATTGATATCCAGGGTAATTCTGAAGATTCGTAAGGACTCCATTAAAATCACAGTAGTGACTGCTTTCTGGCCCAGTCAACATTGTTTCTCCCTTCTTATCGATTTGGCCAAGAACGAGTCTGTGAGGAAGCTTTTGGTAATCATTCTACTACTAACACAAGACAAGGGGGTTTTGATACACCCAAGTCTCAAACAACTGTATCTAACTGCCAGGAAGATTCAGTTTTGGTACCTTATGGGTACCTCTTTCAAGAAGACGTGCAGCAGATTCTAATGGAGGCAAAAAAAGAAAAAAAACCCACACTACTGAGAGATCTCATATTGGCAAGTGGAAGAGATTTTGTAGTTGGTGCCTAGCTAATAACAAGGCCCCATCAGGGATTATGTACCATTGGTTCTGAAATATTTGTGTGTTATTCTCCTCTGGCATTTCTTATTCCTCTGTCAGGATGTGTCTTGTGACCATTTCAGCATGTCTATCCATGGATTATCCACTTTCTTCTCTCTCTTTTTGGTAAACTAGTTTCTGAAGGGAGTTTTACATTGTAGGCCTCCTAGAAAACATATAGCCCTTTTTTTGGGATCTTAACTTTGTGTTGAGAAGTTAATTATGTCTCCCTTTGAACCTAGTCACATCTGGCGGACTTAAGGTTCATTACATGGAAGACTGTACTGCTTATTGTTCTGTCATCTGCAAGAAGAGCATGAGCTGCAAGCTCTCGTGGTGGGTGACTCATGTCTGGTCTTCCATAGAGATAGGCTCACATTAAGAACAAATCCCTCATTTAAACCCAGTGTTTCAGAATTTACTTTGACTCAAACCATCAATTTGCCAGTGTTCTCTCCAGGTCCTCAGAACAAGGGACAAAGGATTCTACATGCTCTCGATGCGTATCAGCAGCTCAGGTACAGTCTTGACAGAATTAACTCTTTTGGACAAGCAGATCAGCTGTTTATTTCTGGAACAAAGTAGGGACAACCCATGTCAAGACAGACTATTTCAATGTGTGCATCCTTGTCTATTGCCTTTTATTATACCCACCATTTTTAATCAATTTCAGGCAGTATCAAGGCACATTGTCCTAGAGCCTTGGCATCTACAGTGGCATACTGGAAAGGGGTGTAGCATCTACAAATGGCATATTGGAAAGGGGTGGACTCTAGAAGCATTCTAGAGGCAGCTACATGTATCTCTTTATGTACCTTTATAAAACATTACAAACTGATTCCTTTTCCAGGTGCAGAAATGGTTTGCTATTACCATTCTCCAGGGGATTCTGAATCGTTGCCCTTCCTCCTCCCAGGTTAGATAAACTTTGGTAATCAACCCATATAGCCAAAAGACTTCTGTAGCAGTGACAATGATGGACATAGTACAATTGTGTAAGTTATACTTGCTGTAACAGTAGATGTTCATATTTCTCACTGCTGCAGTAGCTGCATCCACCGTACCCTTACGTCTGTACATAGTTAGATAATTAACTGTTATCTTTATATGTTCAGGATGAGTAAGCTGTTTCTCTCTTTATGGACAAGAAAGTCCTGAAGTTTTTGAATCTCTGACTGTTGATTTCCCTCTAAGGGGCTAGTCAGTCAACAGTTAGGGGGTGGTTATAGGAGGGAGCTAGAGCTTTGTGAAGCTGGCTGGTTGATTTATCCTAAGCAAGACACATCACATATAGCCATAAGTCTATTGCATTAGTGAGGAATTTGAACATCTTCTATTATGGTATGTGCAACTTGCACAACTGTACTTTCCACTTTAGCTAAATGGTTCCTTCACTGCTTTCTGCTTTTATACTGTCTTCATGGATCTTTAAAAGTTGTACCTGTCTTAAGCATCCATTCCACTTTCAGTCCCTTCCACACCTTCCCATCACAGTTCAGACCACCAGACAGAATGATAAAAACATCTTATTTTTATTTTAAGTTATTCGTCTATTTTTAATCTATTATTGTTATTTGTTTGTTGCCTGGATTGCCCTACATGGCAAAACAATTATCATTTTAAACCTGGAAAATTAAGACTGATATTAGAGCTACAATAAGTTGACATCCTGTGGAAGCTCACATGTACACACATTATAGTGAAAAAGAAAAATTGTGGAGTGCAGTAAAGTACATCATATTGGAAGAGGAAAGCATACCAAATAAGAGCTTATTATAAATGAAAAGAAAAATTGTAGACAGTAGTAAATTATTTTGTAGTGCATGAAGCACCTTGAGTATACTCTGAACATGGGGAAAAGATAAACTTGTAAATCAGGTCCCTAGCATGAGATCTGATCTTAGTGGTGCCTACAGATGTATAACAGAAGCTTGTTAAGCACACTCAAGTGCTTTTAAGATCAGGGGGGGATTCAGTAATCCTCCGAGTAAGACTAACCAAGTCTTACTCGGAGACTGCCGTTTAAGACTATGACATCAGCGCGTCATGCATATGCATGAGGGTGCTGACTCAACTGGAAGGCTAACACAGAGTGTGTAAGACTGCAGGGGGCATGTTGGACTGCCGAGCAGTCCAAATATCCATGCCCCTGCAACCATATAAAGTGAAAATGACAAGTGCAATGAGCGAGTCCGCTGAAATGTACACATAGCAAACAGTACACATCCCCACATACTAAACCCCATTTGTAATTGTAAAATGTAAACTATTTGTTTTTTATAATTCCTGATATAGCTGCCCGTATTTGCGCGGGTGTGCCCATTGCTTAGCTGCAGTTAGCAATTTCGACATCGAAGAGCATAATAAGAAATGTTTATGCAAATCAAGCCAAATAGCAATAGCGTAGTGGTAGAGCGTTCGCACAAAGAGGAGGCATTCCCGATTCTAGTCCCACCACTCCCCTGTCTATTTTATGTTTTAAATTAGTATATAAAATAATTCCTGACATATATGAATGAAATTTTAGTAAAAAGCATTGAAATGGCCTATGTATTAGTGAACAAAATGTATATATATAAATATAAGAAGGTGAGTAGAATTAAGGATATTGACATATAATTGCCCATAGCTAAGCAGAGTTTTACCTAGCGCAATATAATTTCCCATATCTAAGCAGCACTTTACCTAGCGCAATATTATTGCCCATAGCTAAGCAGCATTTTACCTAGCACAATGTAATTGCCCACAGCTAAGCAGCGCTTTACTTAGCGCAATAGGTTTGTGTGGAGCTGTGCACCGCGCTAAACAGCGCACCGTCGGGCAACGTGGAGCAACGTAGAGCAAAGTTGCCTGAACACAGCCACATCCCCTAGCCTGTCTGGACAGTAGTAAAATAAAAAGCAATGACAAGGTTCGAACCCGGGACACTGTGCACCATAATACTGAACCACTAAGCCATGACAGCTTAGCATAAACATGCACTGTTAACATTCATGTACTTATAAATGGAAGTTTAACCATTGCTAAGCAGGTTTGCTGTTAGCCGAGAATTTTCAAAAACGGCCAATCACAAATAAGTGCGGGAAATACGGCATATTTAAGCTCCATAGGCGGGAATACTCGCCATAACTGATTGTAGCTCCCATCTGCAGTCAGAATGGCTGGTGCTGGAGAGGGTACTCGCTTTCGAGCGCAATGCTGGGGCATCGAGGAGTCAAAATACATGGTTTTGCTCCTTGTCCACCATCATGAGTCAAGACTCCTGCAGGGCCAGTTTCAAGGGACGGAGTACAACACAGAGGCTTGGAACCGGTTAGCTCATGATCTCACCAGTGCCACAGGTGTCCCTCGGACTGGTGAGCAGGTCAGTCACCACCATGCAGACCTGGAGAGATGGAAGCAGGACCTACTGAACCGATGGATACAGGAGGCCTGTGACATGCAAGATGCCCCACTACTGAGTAGGTAGCCATGGAATGAAGTATGTAAGACATGCTATTGTAGTCTATATAATGGATAGGTATGTCTCAATATCCCTTCCTTTACTTCACAGCTGCATGTGTCTGTGCTGCGAATCAGCAAGCCTCTGCAGATAGGCTGCTAAGGCTGTGCCACCAGGCAGGTTAGTAATTATTCTGCATGTATTGTTATATAAAATAAGTGACAGAGCCTGAAAAAAAGTGTTGTAGCCCAATAATAAAGCCATAAAATGCCCTGAATAATTTATCTGCATGTACTGTTATATAAAATAAGTCAGACAGCCTGAAAAAGAGTGTTGTAACCCATTAATAAAGGCAAAATAAATCCTGAATAATATCTCTGCATGTACTATTATATAAAATAAGTGAGCGAGCCTGAAAAAGAGTGTTGTAACCTATTAATAAAGGTATAATACGTCTTAAATAAGTCTTCTGCATGTACTGTAATATCAAATAAATGAGAGAGCCTCTAGAAAAGTGTGTAATGTAATTAATAAAGGTATAATACTTGGAGTGTGTCTGTGTCACTTACTTTGAAATGTTGTTGTACTCTTGCATTATATAAATGGTACTGTTGTATTAAGCGCTGTCAACCCACAGTTGGGAAGTCCCATATAAAGTGGATGAAGGAAGGGCCAGTAGCTGTGAAGCATATATACAGTCCTCAACAGTTGGTTAATGGCTGGCATGCATAGGTAAATCTGGCACACAAGTAGCTTGTTAATGTGTTCCCCAGAAATGTGAGTGCGCTGCTAGAAATGTAGGGGGCTGTAGAAATATAACTGAAAATGTCATGTGAACACATCCAGATATGTAGATATATAAATAGAAATAAAATATATAACTACGTAGCAGTAACATCTGCATCCTGGACAGTTAGTATGTCAGATATAGGTCAGGTATATAATGAACTAGCCAAACCCATTACACAACCTAATGCACGTTGCCTAGTGTAATAATACATGTAGGGGATATACACCTGCAGTCAATAGGAATGTAGTGTAAACTATAAGTACTTATAAGATGTTAATGAAGGTATCTTTTTACACCCTACTGTATGTGCATAAACAATGCAATTCCACACCTCAATGGGTATGTCTAATCTCAAAATAGTTGTTTGGACATATGTCCTAATGTTCTATAAATATCTGCATTTACTTTGATGCATGTGCCCTGTTCAAACACCACAATCTTGGTGGCCTGTTACCACCAATCAATCATCCCTGCATGCTGTTGGAATGTCCACTGTCATTCAATATATGCATGTGTTATGCTTGCTGTTCAACTGTTGAACCCTGGTGTGTTGGTTTAATGGGAATATTACTGCATGCTGTTATAACTAATTTGGAATGCTGTTGTCTATGTTGTAATTAAATACACCTAAACACAGAACGTATGGGAAGGTCGGTCCCAGCGGACCCACCTGTCCCTCCTCAGCTGGCGATTGCACCTGGCACCAGCAGATCTAGTGCCCAGCTCGGTCTACCCCCTCTGTTGGTCCTGTGCCACCTTCAGGTGGAAGTGCTGCAGGGGATGGGGCTCATCCCCCCGTGCAAGTGTGGGCGGAGAAGGGCCACCTGTCACCCTCCAAAGGGTCCGGGCTGTGGTGCGTAGGGAGATCCAGCATTCAGTCGCTGATCCCCTACGCCAGCTCAAGGCAACAGTGGCATGACTCATGGGTGAGTCTGCCCCTCCTACGCAGCCCCCAGCACGGCCACCGGCCGGGCTGTGAAGGTGCAGTGGTGACTGCCCATGGGTGGGGATCTCAGTTCCACTGTTACCATCTGTGGGCTCATGGGCTTGCGATTTCCAAACATCCTTCCCCGTCAATTGTGTTCACCCACCCCATGTGTCATATTCTGCCCCTGTATGCATCTTGTTTGTCTTGTCTGTTTACCTCCCCAACCTACCTCCCCAAATATACCTACTTCCTCTACCTCACATTCCACTCTCACCTGAAAAAAAAAAAGGGCAATCTGTTCCAACAAAAAAATTACGCCCCATACATAGCTGCCCATTTCGCACACATGTCCGCTGGACAAGTAAACTGATAATTATAATTGGCAGTACAACATATTTTGTTGTCCTCACCCCTCTCTCAGGGGTGGAAGGTTTCAAATTTCACGCCAAATTTCTAACATATGCACAGCTGTTGCTGGTAAAGAAATGGGCAGCTATGGACCTTCCCTACACCAGTCCTGCACATCCCGAGTTGGTTTCCCTACTGTCTTTCCCTCTTTGTGCCCCCTTTTTCACCACTTTCCTATCTCCCCATTTTCTTTTCTTTCAAAGAAATTAGCGCAGGGGTTAGCAGGAGTAAGCACCTTTAAGCAGTAGTTAGCGGGTTTGAGCATGTGTGTGCTTAGCTAAGTATTGGTAAGCTTCGCGCAAACCCGCTTACAACTGCTCAAAAGTGCCTTAGTCACTCTGCATGGCAGGGCTCTTGTTCTGCTGAGCAGCAAAATAAAACACCTCTGTCAGTCTCGAACCCCGGACCTTGGACACACTACACTGCATGAAGTACCACTAAGCCACAGTAGACATACAACAAGTTGGTGCTGTAATAAATATATCATGCATTACAATGAGTGAATGTAAAGGGAAAATAGGAATGCCATAACACAAATCTTGTTCTGTGGATCTTTACCAGCAGTTGTTGTGGAATTGCATAACATGACTGTGAAAAGAGAACCAGCCATTCTAGCAGGAAATAATGTTACAGTAGCACTTTACAAACACCACACAGTATCAGAGCAGGATAAACACTGGCATATCTGAATAGGGCAGAGGCCATACTTCCCAACTGTGACTGCTTTTCAGGGATGTCCCTGATTTATAAACAAATGTTAGCTGTGTCCCTCAGAATCCCTCTGAAAAGTACTGACATTAGGCAGAAAAGTGGGGAATTACACTTAATGAATAATGTCAATAAGTAAGAGTAGACACTGCTTGCATGTCAGAAAAGGTGTATTAATACATATGCTCTGATTCTCTCACAGTCTCAACTTAATGTCTGTAATATATTACAGGTGCACCTCACTTATATGTACCTTTCCCTGAGGCTGTTCAAATATATACCTGAATGTATCAGAGGCCTGGCAGAGGCAGAAACACACAGGCATTTCAGCTTTTCTGCTGTTACACACTCGTTTGAACGAATCCCACAAGCATACCCTTATGCAGGAGTACAACACAGAAATATCAAAGGATGTAGCCATGTACTGGTAACAACCAACTGTAACAATGCCATTGTTCCAGTGCTGAAAAGACCGGTGTGGTGCACAGACGAAGAATAATAGTCTAACCTCTGGATATATCCACAGGTGGGAGCTATGCAGACAGACTACTTGCCTTGATAGAGTAACAGGTACACAGCAACCCTGTATGTTCAGCAAGATAAACATCACACAATAATATATAATGCTCTCTGTACTTCTGCACCCCTACCCAAAAGAACAATAAACCTGTGTATTCAGGCTCTACCAAGGATGTTGGTAGGCATACTCAGTACTGAAATTTGTCCAGCTGTCTTGAGCAGCCTGTGCTAATGTCAACACAAATAAACCACAAACTGTTCAGAAGGGAGTTAATTAATATTTACAGTATAGTAGTTCACAAACAGTTCATGTGCCAGAAGAATACATTGCAATAACTACTTTTGTATGGCAGTTAATTGTCTAATTAGAAAAGAAAGTACATACTCCCATGTATCTTGTGTAAGCATCTGGAGGGATGAGTAAAAGTCTACACTGACAAGTGTGTACTAGAAGCAGCAACATTCAGGTTTGAGTACAACATGCAAATCACTGGCTACAACCCTAGCTTCAGATATAAGAAGTATACCAACCTTCTGACTGACACAACGGTGTCCACAGCAAACAAATATGGGCCCCACTTTGGAAAGCTGAAAGGGCTATGCCTACCTAACTTAGCATTTTATAGCAGTGGGCTGCTATGACAGTGAGTATTGCAATTACCACAGAAGCAGGCTGCATGCAATTAGTAAATGGTGGGCACCAATTGGTGCAGAGGCCATCACATGCACATGTGCAGATACCTAGAAAAGCAGGCTGTACTTGCTGTCCACACATGCAATAATCTCATTGCAGCAACAGAGAGAGAGAGAAACAGAGACACAGACAAAGAGACAGAAACAGACAGACAGACACAGCAAAAGAAAGAGCAACATCAACAGACAGAGAAAACCCAAACCAAAAAAAATATATATATATTTCCTTTAAAAACAGACGGAACAGAGAAATACAAAGGAAAGGTATGTAACACATATGTATTTGCTGGCATGTAGTAGATGTTTTTGAAGAATATTCTACATACTGTGAATCATCCATATGCAGCAGTACGTATCTATAGGTATCTGTACATGTGCATAGGGCAAGGGACATACTGCAACTGTTTGTGAAGGGTGTGTATTATATATATATATATATATATATATATATATATATATATATCTACATATGTTGTTGAAGGTTGTTATGTGCATATTTCTATGCAAGTTGTAGTATGTGGCAAAGAAAACAGCATGCAGTGCTGGTATATGACACGTGATGGTTAAATGCTGTGGGTATGCTTCGTCGGTTTTGCAGTGTTGCAGCCAGTGAGGCCTGCTAAAGCTACATGTACTGAGGACACCTTCAATGCAGTCTGCACAACACTGTGCAATATTATTACATAAATGTATATCTCACAACTGTCACATAATTGATATTCCCACCATGAAACGTGGACTGTATATGTGCCTATATGTACATCTATATGTACAGCAATGTATGTATGTGTATATATATATATATATATATATATATATATATATATATATATATCTCGATATATATAATATATATATCTCGATATATATATGTATAGATATATAGATATATAGATATATACAGATATATATATTTATATATATATATATATATATATATATATATATATATATATATATATATATATATATATATATATATATATATATATATATATATATATATATATTTAGAGAGAGAGAGAGACACACACAGGGCATACTTACTGCGACAGGTGCCTGATGACCAAGGTATGGACTGAAGCTCAATGTTGACACTGCAGTGCCATCCCTTCTTGCCAAAACACTGTACCCATTAACTACCACATAGGTGGTAGTCTACCTAACACCGAAGGTGTGATAAGGGAACATGGGACACAGGTGGAAAGTAGCCTCCCCTTTGATAATCACAGTGCCACACTAGTCATGTACTCTGTCTACGTGGTACACGTCATCACAAAAGGTGCATCATCTAGAGAAATATAGGTCAGTGTTCCCCTCTACTCATCACACTTAAAACCCATTATAGAGTACAATGCCCCATGTGGTATGTACCTCACATGACAACTACAACAACTGGAAAGCCCACAGACATACCTCACAAAGAGTAATACCGGCCTCAAACAGATGCCCTATGCAGACCAACTCACAAAACCACAGCTAGACTGTGTTGCATACCGCCTACCCAGAGGTGACCTCTGCCTAACATACAGAGCTATGTCACACCCATAGCTGTTGGACATCCTCCACCTAAACATATTACAATCCCTCCCAGATACACGCTCTAAGGCCCTAAATCTTGTCAGCTCACTAAACAGCACATGCTGGAGGGATAGATTCCTATCTCAGAGACATGCCATACTCTGGAACAAACCACCTATCAATAGCAAAGAAAGCTCCTCATTAGCAGTTATCATAAATACTCCTGATGATTGGTTGGGAGATAGGAAATACACCCCGGGAATCACCTCTGTGGCTCTGGTTGACAGGGGCAAGTGAAATTATATTACATGTGTGTCAAAGTCCAGGGTAGCATATGGCTAGGCTGCTGTAGGTCCTAGGGCCAATAGCGTATTACCTACCTATGACACGATACACACACACACACACATGTACTTAGTGCAATAATTGCTATGTGAGGTTGACTGAGTGTGATGGTGAATGTGTTGGTGAATGTGTGCAAGGTCTGTAAAGGTGTGATAGCTTAGTGTAAAATTGTTCCTGTCATGGTAGTTTGTGTCCTAGCTGTGATCCCAGCAAAAGATGTGTATGCTATTGCTAGGCAGAAAAAGTGGTATGGCATACGGTGTGACATAGTCCCTTGTTGTCGACTGTGGTGTCCCATTGTAGGCTAAAGCAATACATGTATGCTTAGTGTGTGGTATTGCTGGTGAATCCAACTCCCATATGAACTGTAGTACTACCTGAAGCTGTAGGCCTAAACAGTACAGTATGGTGTATGTTCACATTGCTTGGAAACACTGTTTTGTGTGTACCCTGTAGTCCTCACTGATTACATACCTCAGGTATAAGGTTTTGTAAGTAGTGACACACAGTACTGTATGGTACACAGGTAAAGCTCATCTGGGTTGGCATACATTTGTGTGTTGTATGTATGTCTGATGTATGTGTAATTATGCCTGTACCATGCCCTCAATCATATGTGTGTTACAGGGTATACGTGTGTATCTAGCAACATGTATAGTCTAGTACAGCAGTATGCCACCTATATTAACAACTGTACGCATATGTTAGGCAGGGGGTTGGCATCGACTAGGGTGGTATACTGGTAATACTGTAACTGTACTTTACATTCATTGCAATGGATGACATCTTTCTTTATGCATTAGCTTGATATATACCTCCTGTGGCTAGGTGGTGCATTGTGTCACATACAGTGTGCCATGTACTGGTGTATAGTCTTATATACTGGCTTCTCTTTGCTGTTGTGCAGAACATGGTTTGATATATAGAGCGTGCCAGGCACTGTCAGCCAGTTCTGGCCTGAGCACTAATATGTGGTATTGAACTTGTGTATCCTCTGACAACCAATTGGATGCTAAATATGGCAGTTAATTGATATGTGTACTTTAGAATGTTAAGTGTGCCACATCACTTGCTCACACATCTTGTTTGTCTTCCAGGGGCATGTCCCACCAAAGAAACCTGTGTCATACAGCTGCAGAGGAAGCCGAAATACACAGCAGCCTGGTGCAGCACTACACCCTGCTGTTCTCTAGAACCCGCCAGGACCAGCAGGACATAGGCATGCATAACCGGACATATGAGCAGGTACGCCATCACTGCAGTGATTTAATTAGACATGTCCGGCGGCGTGCGTCTGATATCAGTCAACAACAGCTTGCCACAGGTGGTGGGGTAGCCATTCATCCCCCCTCACCAGAGTGGAGGAGCTGCTCATAAGCATGGTGGCTCCTGGCCAACAACAGGAACAGCAACTTACATGTGTCATCATGGAGGCCGGAGCCACCCAGCATGTTGACATGGAGCATGCAGGTAACATGACCTATCTGTAAATTAGAAGTTATGTACCTACCATAACGTTCCATGTTAGTTGTCTTCTCTCGCCTTCTTTCTTGCTGGATGGGTTCGGAGCCGATCCTTGGCTCCGACTCGGCACTTGCTAAACTCGAGAGTCACTTTTACCAGCTCAAGGCAGCCCCATATCCCATGATGCAAGGTGGTAATTACCCAGATCTCGTTTGGTATCTAGAGGAAAAACTGCCTATAAAACTTTCCACTAAGGAAAGAGGAACAACTAACCTAAAAAGGCTGAACGGAAACCAGGTAATCAGGAGAAGAACTATCTGGTGTCCAAGGAAGAAGAATCTTCCAGAGAAAAAGGGGAGATCAAGGTCTGTCCAGGCTAGGGGGACAGGAGGGAGGGACGCAAGAAAGAAGGCGAGAGAAGACAACTAACATGGAACGTTATGGTAGGTACATAACTTCTAAATGTTAAGTTGTCAATCTCTCCTTCATTCTTGCTGGATGGGACCGCGTCCCTAGCACCTCTATCCCGGGTGGCTCAATGGAACAGACTCTTGAGAACAGTGGAACCAAAGCTTGCCCTGTCCCTGGAGGCCAAATCCAATTTGTAATGAGAAACAAAGGTATGAGGAGTGGCCCAAGTGGCTGCTGCACAAATAGTATCTAAGGGTAGCCTAGCCTGAAAAGCTGTAGAAGTGGCTAGACCTCTTATGGAATGAGCTTTAGGTTTTGAGTTCAGCTGTTTGCCCCTAAGCTGATAAATGTCAGAAATGGTGGAAGACAGCCATCTGGATAAGGTCACTTCAGAAACAGGGAGACCTTTTTTATTTTCAGCATAAGAAAGGAAGAGCTGATCGGACTTCCTAAATTGCTTTGTTCTGTCCAAGTAATATCTGAGTTGGCGATGAACATCTAGGTAATGCAATTTTTGTTCCGCCCTGTTAGAATAATTTGGAAAAAATACAGGGAGATCAATGGATTGGTTTAAATTTGTCTTAGAAGCAACCTTGGGCAAAAAGGATGGATTGGTTCTCAAGGATACTCTGTCCTTGTGGAAGACCAAATAAGGGGGACGAACACAGAGGGCATGAAGTTCAGACACTCTTCTAGCCGAGGTAATAGCGACTAGAAAAAGTGTATTCCAAGAAAGAAACTTTAGTGAACATGAAACAGCCGGTTCGAAAGGGGGAAGTATCAAGGATGTCAGCACTAAATTTAGGTCCCACTGTGGTGGAGGATCTCTAACAGGGGGTTTAAGAAGGAACACTCCTTTGAGAAAAGCTTTACAAAGTTTGTGGGACATAATGTTGTGGTCTGCAAACCCGACATGGAAATTCGAGATTGCTGCCAACTGAACTTTGACTGTGGAAGACAAAGAACCTGAGTGAAAAATTTCCGCTAGAAAATCCAAGACCGACTGAATAGGGGCAGTAAAGGGGTCTATGTTCTTAGACTTTGCCCAAAAGGAGAAGCGTTTCCACTTGCTAGAGTAAATCCTCCTGGTAGAGGACTTAAGAGAAGCTACTATGATATCTCTAACGGGGTTAGAGATCATAGGAAGCCTGGCTAAGGAAGGAAGTGGAGCAACCAAGCTGTGAGGTGGAGGGAAGGAACGGACCGGTGCAGTTGACCCAACTGGTGGGTCAGAAGATCTGGAACTGGGTCCAGATGCCAAGGCTGCATCAAAAGATGGCGATGAAGGAACGGGAACCAAATTTGTCGAGGCCAGTAAGGGGCAATGAGAATCATTTTGGCTCTCAAGGCGGTAGCTTTCTAGAGTACTTGTGGTATCAAAGGAAAGGGAGGAAAGGCATAAAGGAGTCCCCGGGGCCAATCTTGGGTAAGAGCGTCTCTGGGGGGATGGCCCAGAAGTGGGAAGAGAGAGAAGAAGTCTGGGCATTTGCTGTTTTGAGGTGTAGCAAAAAGATCGCAGCATGAGCGGCCCCACTTCTGAAAAATCTCCTCCACTATGGATTGGTTGAGAAACCACTCGTGAGGCATGAGTATAGCTCTGCTCAATCTGTCCGCTACTATGTTGGTTTTCCCGGGGATATGCGTTGCTACCAGAAACCGATGAGAGGAGATCGCCCATTGCCAAAGTCTGAGAGCTTCTCAACACAAGGGGTAGGACTTGGTTCCGCCCTGCTTGTTGATGTACCACACAACGGACATGTTGTCCGTGTGAACTGCAATAGTCCCTAAAGGAAGAAAGTCATTGAGGGCTTGCAACGTTAAAAGCACTGCTCTCATCTCTAGGACATTTATGTGCAGGTGGTATTCGAACGGTTGCACGTGCCATGAACCATCCTGCCCTGATAATGCCCCCCCCACCCGATCAGGGAGGCATCCGAAGTGACCGTGGCTACCGGGGCCGGGGGAACAAATGGTCTGTCCTGATGGACTAGAGGAGAGGAAGTCCACCAGGATAGATGGTTCTTGCAGGTTTGTGTCACCAGGATCTTGTGACGCATGGGAAGCTGCTGGAAGGACCATTGGGTAAACAACATCCATTGTAGGAGACGCATGTAAATCGGGCCAGAGGAAGAAGTGTGATGGCAGCTGCCATGAGGCCCAACACTTTCAGGACCAACCTGGCTTGTACCCTTTTGCTGGATAGGATGATCCGAACGTGGTTTTGGATATCTAGAATTCTCTGACTTGTTAGGTTTGCTGACATCCGAGTAGTGTCTAGATTTGCGCCTATAAAGGTAATAGATTGGCAGGGCGATAAGGAAGACTTTTCGAAGTTGACTGAAATTCCTAAGTGACCGCAGAGACGTAGAGTGTAATCTCTGGCTTGGAGAAGTTGATGCCTGGTGGTGGCTGAGAGGAGCCAGTCGTCGAGATACGGAAACACCTGGAATCCTTGACGTCTCAGGTGAGCCGTGACCACTGCCATGCATTTGGTGAACACTCTGGGGGCTGTAGTGAGACCAAAGGGCAGGGCTCTGAATTGAAAATGACTGGTCCCCAGCCGAAAGCGGAGAAAACTTCTGGAGCGTCTGTGGATTTTTATGTGATAGTACGCATCCTGAAGGTCTATGGAGCACATCCAGTTGTCTTTGCCCAGAAAAGGCAAAATCGATTGAAGTGTGACCATCCGAAACCTTGTCTTTTTGACAGACTTGTTGAGCCTGCTGAGGTCTAATATTGGTCTCCAGTCTCCCATCTTTTTGGGGACCAAAAAGAACCTTGAGTAGATTCCGGACTCTAACTGATCTTTTGGTACTGGCTGGATGGCTCTTTTCTTTAGAAGCTTTGACACCTCTAATTTTGCAATTTCCCTTAGACCGGGTGGCACGTCTGGAAGGGAACCTTTTTGAGGGAAGGGGCTTTCCTCGAAAGGAATCTTGTAACCCTCGGATATGATCGACTGTACCCATTTGTCTTGAGAGTGGGATAGCCAGGCTTCTGGGTACAGCGACAATCTTCCCCCGACTGCCTCCAAGGGTGGGCAGTCGGGCAACACCTCAGGGATGCTGGAAGGGCTTATCAGAGAGAGGCTCTCTGGAGCCCTGGTTCTGCGGACCCCCTCTGCCCCTAGGGCGGCATCTGTTATTATTACCCCCTCTGCCTCTGGGGGTAAACTGACCATGTGTGTCAGGCGTGATTCCCTGTGATTTCCGGAACCACATTTTCCCTCCCTTCTGACCCTTGGGGTAAGGTCTAGAAGGGGTGGAGAAACGGACTCCTACGGCAGAAAGAGTCTTGCCGTCTTGCTCACACCTGGTCCAAGTGACCTTCACCTGAGGGCCAAACAAAGTTATCCCATCAAAGGGAGAGTTTGTGAAGGACGCCTTAAAGGGGTCTGCAAAATTACAGAGCCGCATCCAGGACTGACGTCTGAGGGCCACTCTTGTGCCTGCAGCTCTACTCACCCCATCGGCTGCATAAGAAATGAGCCGCATGGAGGAGTTGGTTATGGAATTTAGGATTCCTAGCTGAGAGGCAATCTTTTCTTGAGCCCCTGCCGCTGACGGATCCTGAACTACTTCACCCAATTCTTTGAGGATGTCTCTCTGAAGTCTGGTGAAGTGACACAAATAATTCAGCGAATGCATAGCAAAGGTCGCTGAGGAAAACATCCACTTGCCGTACCTGTCCATGGTCCTAGACTCTTTGTTAGGAGGATGGACTGGCATGGAAGGATCTGCAAGTTCCTTCTTGGTGGCGGCCGCCACCACCATGGCATCAACCGGGACACTCTTAGTAAGAAATTAGAAGTTATGTACCTACCATAACGTTCCATGTTAGTTGTCTTCATCTCGCCTTCTTCTTGCTGGATGGGTTCGGAGCCGATCCGGCCCGACTCTGGCACTAGCTTTAGCTCGAGAACTCCTTTTACCAGCTCGAGGCAACCCTATATCCCATGATGCAAGGCGGAACTACCTCAGATCTCGTTTGGCAGCTAACTAACCCTGCTAAAGACTTATCCTAATATAATTAGGAACCATGGTTCCTAAAAGAAGTCCTCATAACAATGCTCCAGAGGAAGCAATCTAATAGGAACTCTGCAAGATCTGTCCAGGCCAGGGGAAGGAGGTGGGGCCTTGAAGAAGGCGAGATGAAGACAACTAACATGGAACGTTATGGTAGGTACATAACTTCTAAATGTTAAGTTGTCAATCTCGCCATTCTTGCTGGATGGGACCGCGCCCCTAGCACCTGTATCCCGGTGGCTCAATGGAACAGACTCTTGAGAACAGTGGAACCAAAACTGGCCCTATCTCTGGAGGCCAAATCCAACTTGTAATGAGACACAAAAGTATGAGGCGAGCCCAAGTAGCTGCACAAATAGTGTCAATGGGAAGTCTATCCTGAAAGGCTACAGAAGTGGATAGACTCCTGGTCGAATGAGCTTTTGGCTTAGAAGATAGTTGTTTGCCCCTTAGAGAGTACACATAGGAAATGGTGGAAGTCAACCATCTAGATAAGGTCACTTTAGATACTGGAAGACCCAACCTGCTTCCTGCATAGGAGACAAACAATTGGTCTGATTTTCTAAGTTGTTTAGTCCTATGTAAGTAGTACCTGAGCTGACGATGAACATCCAAAAATGCAGCTTCTGTTCAGCTCTGTCAGAATAGTTAGGAAAGAAAACTGGTAGATCAATAGATTGGTTAATATTGGCTTGAGATACAACCTTGGGAAGAAAGGAAGGGTTAGTCTATCCTTATGAAACACCAGATAAGGTGAACGAATACAGAGGGCCTGAATCTCAGAAACTCTTCTTGCAGAAGTAACAGCCAAAAATATCGTTTCCATGTCAACAACTTTAAAGAACACGTAGCAGACGGTTCGAAGGAGGTAGAATTAGGAAGCCAACATTAAGTTCAGATCCCATTGCGGAGGAGGATGTTTCAGCGGTTTTAGGAGAAAACTCCTCTTAAAAGGCTTTGCATAACCTATGAGACATGATGTTATTGTCCTGCAAGCCAACATGAAATTTGGAAATAGCAGCCATTTGTACTTTGACTGTAGATGATGACGATCCTGAATGAAAACCTCCGCCAGGAAATCCAAAACAGAATGTATAGGAGCAGTGAAGGATCAATATTTCTGGCGTCCCAAAGAAAAAACGTCGCCACTTGCTAGCATAAACCGCTCTAGTGGACGACTTTAAAGAAGACACTAAAATGTCTCTGACTGAGTCAGAAATCATTGGTAGCCTGGCTAGGAAGGAAGTGGAGCAACCAAGCAGTGAGGTTGAGAGAATGAATGGCTCGGTGCTGCTGACCCGACTGGTGGATCAAAAGATCCGAACTGGGTCCAGATGCCAGGGCTGCACCAGAAGGTGACGATGTAGAGACGGAAACCAAATTTGTCGAGGCCAATATGGAGCAATGAGGATCAATTTGGCTCTCAAACGGTGGCTTTCTGAATGACTTGTGGAATCAATGGAAAGGGAGGAAAAGCATAAAGAAGTCCCGAGGCCAATCCTGGGTTAGAGAGTCTCTCAAGGGTTGGCCGGAAGAGGAAATAGTGTGAAGTAATCTGGGCACTTGCTGTTTTGAGGGTAGCGAAAAGATCGCAACAAGGGTGCCCCACTTTAGAAAAATCTGATCCACTACAGACTGATTCAGAGACCACTCGTGAGGCATCAGAATACATCTGCTTAGCCTGTCCGCCAATATGTTGGACCTGCCGGGATGCGTTGCTATCAGAAACCGCTGAGAAGAGATCCCATTGCCAAAGTCTGAGAGCTTCGACATAAGGGATAGGACCTGGTTCCGCCCTGATTGTTGATGTAGCAGAGCACGGACATGTTGTCCGTCAGTACTGCAATAGTCCCTGTGGGAAGAAAGTGAGGGCTTGCAACGTTAAAAGCACTGCTCTCATCTCCAGGACATTTATGTGCAGGTGGTATTCTATGGGTTGCCACGTCCGTGGACCATCCTGCCCTGATAATGCCCCCACCCGATCAGAGAGGCATCCGTGGTGACTGTGGCAACTGGAGGAGGGGAACAAATGGTCGGCCCTGCTGAAGAAGGGAAGATACCCACCATCGTAGATGAGCCCTGCAAGACTGTGTCACTAAGATCGTGTCTCATGGGCAGATGGGTACGACCACTGCGTGAACAACATCCACTGCAGGAGACATGTGGAAGCGAGCTAGTGGAAGAAGAACAATGGCTGCAGCCATTAGGCCTAGAACCTTCAAGACAAACCTGGCTTTGACCTTGTTGCTTTGTAACAGAAGCTGAACAAATTTTGGATGTCCAGAATCCTTTGATTTGTTAGTGTGGCTAACATTTTGACGGTATTTAATTCTGCGCCTATAAAGGTGATAGATTGGCAAGGCAGCAGAGGATTTTTCAAATTCACGAAATTCCTAGACTCTTGCAAAGCTGTAAGGTGTAATCTCTGGACCGAAGAAGCTGATCCCTGGAGGTGGCGGAGAGGAGCCAGTCGTCCAAATAAGGAAACACTTGGAATCCTCGACGTCTCAGGTGAGCTGTGACCACCGCCATGCATTTGGTGAATACTCTGGGGCTGAAGTGAGGCCAAAGGGCAGTGCTCTGAATTGGTAATGACTGGCTCCCAGCAAAGCGGAGAAACCTTCTGGAGCGTCTGTGAATCTTTATGTGATAGCATCCTGAAGGTCTATCGAGCACATCCAGTTGTCCTTGCCCAGAAAGGGCAGAATGGATTGCAGCGTGACCATCCGAATCTTGCCTTTTGACAGACTTGTTTAGTCTGCTTAGGTCTAGTATTGGTCTCCAATCTCCCGTCCTTTTGGGGACCAAAAGAATCTTGAGTAGAAGCGGATCCTACTTGGTCTGCCGGCACTGTTTGGATGGCTCTTTTCCCAGGAGTTTTAAAACTTCCTGTTTTGCCAAATCCCTTTGACCGGGTGAGATGTCTGGAAGGGATTGTAGAGAAACCTATTTTGTAACCCTCGGATATAATCGACTGTACCCACTTCTCTTGTGATAGGGATTGCCAGGCTACTGGGTACAGCGAATCCTTCCCCGACTGCCTCCAAGGGTGGACAGTCGGGCAACACCTCAGGGATGCTGAAAGGGCTTCTCAGGAAGAGGCTCCCTGTTGCCCTGGTTCTGAGGACCCCCCTGCCTCTAGGGCGTCTATTATTGTTACCCCTCTGCCTCTAGGGGTAAACTGACCACGTGTGTCCGGTGTAGCTCCTTGGGCTTTACGAACCACATCTTCCCCCTTCTGACCCTTGGGATATGGTCTAGAAGGAGGAAAACTGGACTCCAACGGCAGAAAGAGTTTTACCGTCTTGTTCACATCTGGTCAAAGTATCCTTCACCTGAGGTCCGAACAAAGCCGAACCGTCAAAGGGTGTTGGTGAAGGAAGGGTCCAAAATTACACAGCCGCATCCAGGCTTGGCGCCTAAGAGCAACACCTGTGCCTGTCTCTGCCTGCTCCATCGGCTGCATAAGATATGAGCCGCATGGAGGAGTTAGATATCGAATTCAGGATAGCTAGCTGAGAGGCAATCTTTTCCTGAGCCCCAGCAGCTGAAGGATCCTGGACTACTTCCCCAGTTCCTTGAGAATATCTCGTTGAAGCCTGGTGAAGTGACAAAGGTAATTCAGCATTGCAAAGGTCGCTGAAGAAAACATCCGCTTTCCATACCTGTCCATGGTCCTAGAATCCTTATTAGGAGGATGGACAGGTACTGAAGGATCCGCCAGTTCCTTCTTAGTGGCCGCCACCACCATAGCATCCACAGAGACACCTTTGGACAGGAACTGTTTGTCCGAAGGGGCCGTGATGAATTTGGATGGTCTCCTGGGGACAGGTTCCACAGAATCTGGAGCCCGAGCCACTACCTGCATGAGTGGGTGAGACACCCAGGAGGTGGAGGGTCGGGATCCAAAAGCCTCCAGGTATACCGACTCATCCTCGGAGGGTCAATGGATGGCCAATTCCCCTCTGTTTGAGGAGCTCAAGGATGTCTGAAAATGAGACATCCTCAGAGGGGACCGGGGAACCCTCCGACTCATCTAAGTCGGTATCAGATGTAGTAGACTCAGGGAGTCTGTGTGTTTCGCCTCCTCTTCCGAGGGGTTCACCTGCAGGGTCAGGAGAAACCTCGGAAGAGGAGGAAATAGTGGGGAAACCTGGGGCGATGGATCCCTGGGCCTGAGAGCAAGAGGCTGGCAAGAGGCTTCTGCAGGCACTGATGAGGGAGGAGCTAGAGGGATAGACCGCTGACCAGGCTCAGAGGCCAGGACACTCCTCATCACCTCAAAGGCTCCTCTCCCGGAGACCTGAACACACCAAGAAACAGGAATGGTCGGCTCCAAGGAGAGAGAAGGCTCGAGGCAGATGTCGGCGCCGAGCTTACAAGCTCCGAGAGGGAGGCGGGTCGGACAAGGGTCCGATGCCACTAGCCCCTCGGAGCCGACAGTGGAAACCCGGCGACCGGATCCCTCCAGGAAAGTCTCAAGGAGGAGATCGGAGCCGAGGATGACGGAGCCAAGGATGTATCGGCTCGGCATCGAAACAGTCGCTGTCCCAAGCTCCGCCGAACTCTGGTGTGGAGTCGGAGGAGGAATCTCAAGAATTGGGGCTGAAGTCTGTTGAGACGGGCTATGGAGCATTTGGGCCAGTGCCTGAGACTTCAACAGCCTGCTTACCACCCTCTCCAAATCGTGGTCAGACAGCCTGGAAGATCTCAAGATCGGCTCCGATGGCTCCGCCCGACAAAAGAGGAGACCCGGAGCCGAGTGGATACTTGTCGAAGGGGACCGGGATCTCTTGGCGAAGCCATCGGAGCCGAAGTCCCTTGAACCCCAGATGGAGCCGAGGATCTCGCCCGATGTTGATAAAGTGTCGGCTCCAGCTGGAGCCGACAAGGCAACAGTAGTCAGGGTATCGGGCCGGCACCGAACCCACTACTCTGGCAGAAGAAGCATCGGTTCCAGCCGGGCGATATCGGCTCCGACGGGCGAGCCACCGAAGGAGGCTTAGACACTGTAGCCTTAGCCCGGTGGCTTAAGAGGTTTTCCTGCCCTGCTTAGGAGGAGAACCTTCAGGTTTCAACAAACCTCGGAGGATCAGTTTGTTCCTCCTTTCCTGCGGGACTCGCTGGCTAAAGGCATGACACAACACAGGAGTCCTGCAGGTGCAAAGGCCCCAGGCACACACAAGAAGTGTGACCGTCTGTCAGGACATTTTCTGACAGCACTGGTCACACTTCTGACCTTGCCTTCCTTAGACATCCTAACAGGATATACACACACAGTCCCCACAAACACACAACTTAATCCCTACACAGACACACAGGAAGGGAATAACTTGGGGAACTAGGCCTGACTAAAACTTTCACTGAAAAAACTATAATAAAAGTTTAAAAAAAGGAAGGGAATAGGGTGGGCTGTACTAAAAACAGGCTAACCTGACACTGAAGGGAAATTAAACCCCTAACTAACTTTTTTCTTATTTAACAAGAAAAACTTACCTCAGCTGGCAAAGGAGACCTCTTTCGCTAAGCGGCAAACGAGATCTGAGGTAGTTCCGCCTTGCATCATGGGATATAGGGTTGCCTCGAGCTGGTAAAAGGAGTTCTCGAGCTAAAGCTAGTGCCGAGTCGGAGCCGAGGATCGGCTCCGAACCCATCCAGCAAGAATGAAGGCGAGATTGACAACTTAACATCTGCTTTTCAGCGGGGGCCGTGATAAACTTTGAAGGTCTCCTAGGGACTGGTTCCACCGAATCAGGAGATGCCCACGCCTTTTGAGCTATGACTTCCATAAGGGGGTCGATAGGCGGAGACACCCAGGAGGTGGAGGGTCGAGATCCAAAAGCCTCCAGGTATACAGACTCATCCTCGGAGGGATTAATGGAGGGCCAGTTCCCCCTCTGTTTCAGGAGTTCAAGGAAGTCTGAAAAAGAGACATCCTCACAGGGAGATCTTGGGGACCCCGCCGACTCATCTAAATCGGTATCTGATGTTGTAGACTCAGGGGAGTCTAAATGCTTCTTCTTGCAGGTCCTCTTACGCGGGGGTTCACCTGAAGGATCAGGAGAAACCTCGGAAGAGGAAGATCTTCCCAATGAGGAGACCTGGGGCGATGGATCTCTGGGTCCAGGAGCAAGAGAGTGGGAAGAGGCATCTACAGGCACCATGGAGGGAGGAGCTAAAGGAACCGACTGTTGACTAAGCTCAGGGGCTAGCACACTCATCACCTCGAAGGCTCCCCTTCCAGGGAGGGCCGAGAGATCCTGCTCCGAAGAAACAGGAATCTCTGGTCTCACCGAAAGGGAAGGCTCCGAAGCAGATGTTGGGGCCGAGCTCACCAAGGCCGAAGCTCCGAGAGGGAGAACGGGGTCAGACAAGGGTCCGATGCCACTCGCCCCCTCGGAACCGACCAGGGAAGCCAGACGCCCGGATCCCTCCAAGGAAGGTCTCAAGGAGGAGATAGGAGTCGAGGACGACGGAACCGAAAGGTGTGGTATCGGCTCTGAAGCAGGAACAGTCACGGTACCAATAATCTCCAGCTCCGAACTCTGTAGGAGAGTCGAAGGAGGAATCTCAGGAGGGTGTATAATAGCCGACGTCTGATGAGACGGGCTTTGGAGCATCTGGGCTAGTGCCTGTGATTTTAAAAGCCTACTCACCACTCTCTCTAAGTCGGGGTCTGAGAGCCTGGATGACCTCGATGATCGGCTCCGATGGCTCCGCTCCGAAAGCAAGGGAGAGGCTGGAGCCGAGTGTATAGATTCCAATGATGGAGATCTAGACCTCTTCTTGGACGGAGCCATCGGAGCCGAAGAACGTTCGGCTCCAGGCGGAGCCGACAACTTGTCGGCTCCGAGAGGAGACAAAGATATCTCGGCTCCAGCCGGAGCTGAGACATGCTTCGACGCTAGGGTGTCGGCTCCAGACGGAGCTGACACAGGAGCCGAAGCCAGGGTATCGGCGCCGACCGACGCCGGTACTGAAGCTTCTAACAAGGAAGGATCGGCTCCGGACGGAGCCGATGTCGACTCCAGCGGAGTCGGAACCAAGACCACAGACTTGGACACCGAAGCCTGGGTCTTGGAGGGCTTCCCGGAGCCGACCTTGGCCGGGGAGCTCTCAGGTTTAAGAAGACCCCTGAGGATCAACTTATTTCTATGTTCCTGCAGGACTCTCTGGCTGAAGGAAAGACAAATAGCACAGGAGTCCTGCAGGTGTAGGGGTCCCAGGCAATAAATACAAGAAGTGTGACCGTCTGTCAGAGACATCTTCTGACAGCACAAGTCACACTTCTTGAAACCTGAGACCCTAGTATCTTTAGACATGTCTGACCTAAAACACACACACAACAGTCAGACCAAAAAAGATACTAATAACTAAATTATTATTAAGAGTAAATAATTAGTTATTATTAACAGTGACACAACACACACACACACCTAAGGGAAAAATCTGACAGGAACTGTGAGGGTGGGAAAAAGGCCTAAGGCCCGAAACACAGAAAACTATGGAAGAGTGAACCAAGTGGGAATGGGTATGGAGCTAAGTGAATAAGGTTCACTAAGTCTAAGTAACAAAATTGTTAGGGTTTTGGGACCTAAAACCTGACAAATATCAATGAAAAAATCACTTACCAGGAGCTGGTAAAAAGGATGACCTCATTAGCGAAGCGGCAAACGAGATCTGGGTAATTACCGCCTTGCATCATGGGATATGGGGCTGCCTCGAGCTGGTAAAAGTGACTCTCGAGCTTAGCAAGTGCCGAGTCGGAGCCGAGGATCGGCTCCGAACCCATCCAGCAAGAATGAAGGCGAGATTGACAACTTAACATCTACTGTTACCTGTATTGGTAGATTATGCATATGTGAGATGTGTACTGTGTGTTTAGTAGTTGTGCTGCATAGTGTTGTGCAATACTGATATTTTTAATATAATCTGTACGTCTGTGACTGTCAACTGTTGTACTACTGTAGTTTAGCAAACTCACAGTAGCAATGGCACAGTTGTGGCCACTGACAAACTGTCTCATATTCTTATAGGTCCCTCTGGTGTGACAGCAAGGCAGCCGGTCGATGCTGGTGAGTGTGTTATAATTTTAATATTGCTAATGAAATGTGCATGTCATAGGTGAGGTGTAGGCCATGTACATGTATCACACCTATGCATAATGCATGCTGTGCATGTTTGCTGTGAGACTATGCACATCTCAGTAATGACAGTAGCTGCCTCAATCACATGCAATACACAGAGCATCACACACAATTGTGGCAACACCGTACTGGACATTGGATAGGCATAGTTGATACACATGTACACAACATACACAACTTTGTCATACGCAGTACACCTTAACATGCTACACATAGCATATCCAGACACCCGCTGTAAGGTCACACTTCAGTATCCCACATGTCATCCACACAGCACACATAATATACCTGATGGGTAGAGGCCTATCATGGGGCTGTGCAACACTCTTCAACACATAACACATTCATGTTAGGCAATGCTCCCTATTGGGCACCTTACAAACCGATGTAACAAGTGGCTGTGTAATTGTGATTGTAGCCACAGTACTGCAGTTCAGGTATAGCATGCTAGGTGGCAGTGTCTGGCACACATTAGTAGCCTTGAGTAACCACATGATGCATGATGATGATGGCTCATAGTACTACACCCCATCCAGTTACAGTGACCACAGTACTACATATAGTAGTCATTGCTATGCACCTCAATGTTGTGTGTGTGTGCAAATAAGAAGTTATGTACCTACCATAACGTTCCATGTTAGTTGTCTTCTCTCGCCTTCTTTCTTGCTTGATGGGTTCGGAGCCGATCCCTCGGCTCCACTGCACTTGCTTTAGCTCGAGAACTCCTTTTACCAGCTCGAGGCAGCCCCATATCCCATGATGCAAGGCAGGAAGTACCCAGATCTCGTTTGTTGACAAAAGGGCAATAACACCAAGCATAAAATACTTCCCAAAGGAAGAAGAAACTTACAGATGGAAAAGGACCAGGTCTGAATGGTCTTTAGCATAATAGTTTCTTATACAAGGTCTGTCCAGGCCAGGGAGAAGGAGGGAGGGTCAAGAAAGAAGGCGAGAAGACAACTAACATGGAACGTTATGGTAGGTACATAACTTCTTAATGTTAAGTTGTCAATCTCGCCTTCATTCTTGCTTGATGGGACCGCGTCCCTAGCACCTCTATCCTGGGTGGCTCAATGGAACAAACTCTTGAGGACTGTAGAGCCAAAACTGGCTCTGTCCCTGGAGGCCAAGTCCAATTTGTAATGGGAAACAAAAGTGTGAGGAGTGGCCCAAGTGGCGCTGCACAAATAGTGTCCAAAGGCAGTCTAGCTTGAAAAGCTGTAGAAGTAGCTAAACTCCTAGTTGAATGTGCTTTAGGTTTTGAGCACAGCTGTTTTCCCCTGATCGTATAAATTTCAGTGATGACCGAAGAAAGCCATCTGGACAAAGTCACTTTAGAAACAGGTAGGCCTTTTTATTATCCGCATAGGAAACAAAAAGTTGATCAGATTTTCTAAATTTTTTGTTCTGTCCAAATAATATCTGAGCTGACGGTGGACGCCAAGATAATGTAGCTTTTGTTCAGCTCTATCTGAATAGTTAGGAAAAAATACGGGAGATCAATGGATTGATTCAGATTGTTTTTGAAGCGACCTTGGGTAAAAAGGATGGATTAGTTCTCAAGGATACTCTGTCTTTGTGAAAAATCAAATAGGGGGTCGAACTGAAAGAGCATGAAGTTCAGACACCCTCCTGGCAGATGTAATAGCCACTAGGAATAACGTTTTCCAAGAAAGATATTTCAGGAAACAAGAAACAGCGGGCTCGAAGGGGAAGAATCAAGGATGTCAGCACTAAATTTAGATCCCACTGAGGAGGAGGATTCCTGATTGGAGGCTTTAGTAGGAAAATTCCTTTCAAGAAGGCCCTGCAGAGCCTATGGGACATAATATTATGATCTGCTATCCCGACATGAAAATTAGAAATAGCAGCCAACTGAACTCTGACTGTTGAAGAAGAGGAGCCTGCATGAAAAATCTCTGCTAAGAAGTCCAGAACTGCCTGAACAGGGGCACTAAAAGGATCAATATTTTTGGCCTTAGCCCAATAAGAGAAACGTTTCCATTTGCTTGTGTAAATCCTCCTGGTAGAGGATTTTAGTGAAGCTACTATGATATCTCTAACTGGGTTAGAGATCAAAGGAAGCCTGGCTAAGGAAGGAAGTGGAGCAACCATGCTGTGAGGTTGAGAGAAGGGATTGACCGGTGCAGCTGACCGGATTGGTGAATCAGTAGATCTGGCACTGGGTCCAGATGCCACGGCTGCACCAAAAGGTGACGATGGAGGAACGCGAACCAAACTTGTCGAGGCCAGTAAGGGGCAATGAGAATCAATTTGGCTCTCAAAACGGTAGCTTTCTGGATCACCTGAGGGATCAGAGGAAATGGAGGGAAGGCATAAAGAAGTCCCTGGGGCCAATCCTGGGTCAGAGCATCTCTGGGGGGATGGCCTGATAGAGGGAAGAGGCTGAAGAAGTCTGGACATTTGCTGTTTTGGGGAGTAGCAAAAAGATCGCAACATGGACGACCCCATTCCAGAAAAATCTCTTCCGCTATAGATTGCTTGAGAGACCACTCGTGAGGCATGAGGATAGCTCTGCTCAATCTGTCCGCTATAATGTTGGTTTTTCCAGGGATATGCGTTGCTACCAGAAACCGATGAGAGGAGATCACCCATTGCCAAAGTCTGAGCGCTTCTCGACACAAGGGGTAGGACTTGGTTCCGCCCTGTTTGTTGATATACCAAACTACAGACATGTTGTCTGTGTGGACTGCAATTGTCCCTACGGGAAGAAAGTCGTTGAGGGCTTGCAACGTTAAAAGCACTGCTCTCATCTCCAGGACATTTATGTGCAGATGGTACTCGAACGGTTGCCACGCCCCATGAACCATCCTGCCCTGATAATGACCCCCACCCGATCAGGGAGGCATCCGTGGTGACAGTGGCTATCGGGGACGGAGGTACAAAGCACCTGCCTTGGTGAACCTGAGACGATGTGATCCACCAAGCAAGATGTTCTTTGCATGTTTGTGTCACCAGAATCTGGTGACGCATTGGGAGTTGCTGGTATGACCACTGTGTGAACAGCATCCACTGAAGGAGGCGCATGTAGAATCGAGCCAGGGAAGAAGAGTAATGGCCGCAGCCATGAGACCTAATACCTTTAGAACCATTCTGGCCTGTACCTTCTTGCTGGCCAGAATGATCCTGACATGAGTCTGAATGTCTGAAACTCTTTGTTCTGTAAGGGTAGCTGACATCCGAACAGTGTTTAAGTTTGCCTATGAAGGTAATAGACTGGCAGGGCGATAAGGATGACTTTTCAAGTTGACTGAGATGCCCAAATGAGAACAAAGGTCTATTGTGTAATCCCTGGCTTGTATAAGCTGATGCCTGGTGGTGGCTGACAGGAGCCAGTCGTCGAGATACGGAAACACCTGGAATCCTTGACGTCTCAGGTGAGCCGTGACCACTGCCATGCATTTGGTGAACACTCTGGGGGCTGTAGTGAGACCAAAGGGCAGGGCTCTGAACTGGAAATGACTGGACCCCAGCCGAAAGCGGAGAAATCTCCTGGAGCGTCTGTGAATTTTGATGTGATAGTACACATCCTGAAGATCTATTGAGCACATCCAGTTGTCCTTCTGTAAGAAGGGCAGAATTGACTGAAGAGTGACCATTCGGAATCTTGTCTTCCTCACAGACTTGTTGAGTCTGCTGAGATCCAATATTGGTCTCCAGTCTCCCGTCTTTTTGGGGACCAAAAAGAACCTGGAGTAGATTCCGGGCTCTGAATGGTCTATTGTAACTGGCTGAATGGCTCTTTTTTGCAGTAGTTTTGATTTCTAACTCTGCAATGTCCCTTAGACCGGTGGTACATCTGGAAGGGAACTTGAGGGAAGGGACTTTCCTCGAAGGAATTATGTAACCCTCGGATATGATCGACTGTACCCATCTGTCTTGAGTGAGGGAATGCCAGGCTTCTGGGTACAGTGATAATCTTCCCCCGACTGCCTCCAAGGAGGGACAGCCGGGCAACACCTCAGGGATGCTGAAAGGGCTTCTCAGGAAGAGACTCCCTGTTGCCCTGGTTCTTCGGACCCCTCTGCCTCTAGAGTGGCGTCTGTTGTTGTTACCCCTCTGCCTCTAGGGGTAAACTGACCACGTGAATCCGGCGTGACTCCTTGGGATTTACGGAACCACATCTTCCCACCCTTCTGTCCTTTGGGATAAGGCCTAGAAGGGGTGGAAAAATGGACTCCAACAGCAGAAAGAGTCTTGCCGTCCTGCTCACACCTGGTCAAGGTCTCCTTCACCTGAGGGCCAAACAAAGCTGACCCATCAAAGGGAGAATTTGTGAAGGACGCCTTAAAGGATCCGCAAAATCACATAGCCGCATCCAGGCTTGGCGCCTAAGAGCCACACCTGTGCCTGCTCTACTCGCTCCATCCGCAGCATAAGATATTAGCCGCATGGAGGAGTTAGCAATGGAATTGAGGGTTCCTAGCTGCGAAGCAATCTTTTCTTGGGCCCCTGCAGCTGTAGGATCCTGAACTACTTCTCCCAGCTCCTTCAGGATATCTCTCTGGAGTCTGGTGAAGTGACAAAGATAATTCAGCGAGCATAGCAAAGGTCGCTGAGGAAAACATCCGCTTGCATACCTAACCATGGTCCTAGAGTCCTTATTAGGAGGATGGACGGGCACGGAAGGATCTGCAAGTTCCTTTTGGTGGCCGCAGCCACCACCATGGCATCAGCGGGACACCTTTGGTAAGGAATTGTTTGTCACTAGGGGCAGTGATAAATTTAGAAGGCCTCCTAGGGACTGGCTCTACAGAGTCAGGAGCTGTCCACGCCTTCGTGCAATAACCTGCATAAGGGGTCGAAGGCGGAGACACCCAGGAGGTGGAGGGCCGAGATCCAAACGCCTCTAGGTATACTGACTCATCCTCAGAGGGATTGTTGGTGGGCCAGTTTCCTCTGTTTCAGAAGTTCTAGGATGTCTGAGAAGGAGACATCCTCAGAGGGGATCTAGGGGATCCCTCTGACTCATCAAAGTCAGTATCCAAGTGACAGACTCAGGGAGTCTACATGCTTCCTCTTACAAGTCCTCTTCCTAGGAGGATCTCCAAACATCAGGAGAATCCTCGGAAGAGGGGAAATTCCCAATGGGGAAACCTGAGGCGGAGGATCTCTGGGTCCTGTAGCAAGAGAAGTGGCAGAGATGTCAACAGGTACAATAGAGGGAGGAGCTACGGGAAGAAACTGCTGACTGATACCAGTGGCCAGTACACTCTTCATCACCTCGAATGCTCCCCTCCCAGGCAGGTCCGAGAGAACCCGCCCAAGAGCTAGGAACTCCAGGGCCACCGAAAGGAAGTCTCCGAGGCAGATGTCAGAGCCGAGCTCACCAAGGCCGAGGCTCCAAGGGAAGAGCGGGCTCGGACAAGGGTCCGATGCCACTCACCCCTCGGAGGAGACCATGGAAGCCCGACCACCGAATCCCTCTAAGAAGAGGAGATAAGAGTAGGGGCTGAAGGGACAGAAGGAGGTATCCGTCCTCCAGCCGTAGCAGTAACCATGCCCGAAGACTCCAACTCCAAACTCTGGGGTAGAGTCAAGGAGGAACAGTAACGGGTGTGGACCAACAGTCGCCTGCTGAGACGGACTGTGTAGCATTTGGGCCAGTACCTGTGACTTGAGCAATCTACTGACCACTCTCTAGGTCATGATCTGACAACCTGGATGACCTTGAAGATCGGCTCCGATGGCTCCGCTCCGATAGAAGAGGCGGCCGAGCCGAAGTATCGGCTCCAAGGAAGGAGACCTCGACCTCTTCCTGGAATGGGCCATCGGAGCCGATACTACTGATCCTGTCGGCACCGATTTCTCGGAGCCAGCAGAACGTTCGATGTATCGGCTCCAGCCGAGCCGATACAGCTACCAATAACGGTGTCGGAGCCGATCGGAGCCGACACCGATGCCTGTGCCACATGGGTGTCGGAGCCGATCGGAGCCGACACCGATGCCGTGCACGTGGGTGTCGGAGCCGATCGAGCCGACACCACAGTGGTCAGCAGATTCGCACCGATAGCTATCGGCGCCGAAAGCTTTGTGGATCCAGAATCGGCTCCAGCCGGAGCCGATCTCGACTCTATACGAGTCGGAGCCGAGGCCGCAGGCTTAGAAACAGAAGCCTGGGCCTTGGCAGTTTTGGTTGATTTTTGTGGAGCCGACTTAGCCGGAGAGCCCTCCGGCTTAAGAAGACCCCTGAGAATCAACTTATTGCGTCTCTCCTGCAGGACTCTCTGGCTGAAGGAGTGACAAATAGCACAGGAGTCCTGCAGGTGAAGAGGGCCCAAACAGTACAGGCAAGAAGTGTGACCGTCTCGAGCTGGTAAAAGGAGTTCTCGAGCTAAAGCAAGTGCCGAGTCGGAGCCGAGGGATCGGCTCCGAACCCATCAAGCAAGAATGAAGGTGAGATTGACAACTTAACATCATATGCACCTATACAAAATATGCATAGCAATCACCATTTGTACAAAGTGACACATATATGTCTTGTAATGCTATTGAGTGTATAGGTCACATGACACACATTGGGTATGTATGATGTTTAATGTTGCAGTCATGTTGTAGCATGCCATGTCATGGCTGGCACTGGCATGTCCACAATATGTCCTACACTCACCATACCCACTGTACAATGGCCATGTTGAACAATGGTATTCCATCACGTATACATGCACCACTCATCCTGTGTGTATACATAGCATGCATGTGCTAAACCTGTGTCAACAATTATCTGCTACAGACACAGACACTGTAATCAGAAATGGATATCTATGTGACACACAGATACACATCCAGCCATGGTATGTATACCTGTGAGCACAGCAATGTTGTGTCCATGTACACATTGCGTTCCAGGGTAAGGCCAATCACTGAACAACAACACACATGCATCAAAGCCATGTATACCGTTATTAACACGGGCTGTCTACACTTGCACTGCATGGTCTTGAGCAACAAACTTTCTGCATGCTGACATGTGTGATATGACTGTTTGCCTTGTGATACTGTAACCCACCTTCAACCACTATTAAGTATGTTTTGGATTGCTGGTGGTGTGTGTGGGTATCTGCTGTAGTTAGGAGTGTATTTGTGTGCATGTGTGCCGACATCATGTACAGGTTGTAAAGTGTGTTTCTTGTCTCCCTCCCACAGGTGCTGTGTTAGGGCTGGTTCACTGCAGCAAGGAAACAGATGTCACTGAGCCACATAGTGATAATGAAGATAGGTGTGTTGAGGCACAGGCGTGTTTGCCAGGGTCTGTCGTTGGGCCACCAATCAACAGTACACAGCTGTCCACCCCATCCATGCATACAGTCATACTGCCAATACATCCATCACCAATTCCCATAGCTGAGGGACAGCATACAGTTGGCATTGGCCAGGACAGTGTGGTATCTATGGCACATGCATCCCAACACAGCAGCCATACCCAGATGTCTGGAAGGGTACCACATAGGCAGATGTCCAGGGGTTCTTGTAGGAGCACTGTTGCTCATCATGCCACTGGCAGATGTGCCACAGGTCTGACAATGTCACGCATATTCCAGGCTGTCATGGAGGCACAGGCACGTATGGAATGGTACACCAGACAGGGACTAAGGGCACAGAGGGCACATAACACCGCAGTCATTGACAGTATCAGTGACCTAGCAGGTGCCATCCATCATTACACCGAGGTCACTGATAGACGTTGGGAAGAGACATTAGATATCCTCTGCAATGTCATGTCCATGTGTCAAGACAGTGTGTGACGGCTGAGACGTCGACATGGACGTATGCCAGCAACATCAGCAGCTGGCAGTCGCCGTGGACGTCCCTCAAGCCACAGCCACTCCTGTAGTGCCAGTACCAGCCCCAGCTATGTTGGGGGTGGGCTGTCCATAGAATGTCCTAGAAGACCATGTGCACGTGGCTCTGGACAGTTCCAGCAGGGACCTGTGTCCAGTGCACATCCATCCATCTCTGGGGATAGTACCCAGTCTGGCTTAGTACCTGATAGTGTCAGTAGCACCCCTGCCAGGCACAGGTACCGTATCCGTGGCCAGAGATGGTGATCTGTAAAGCCTCGCAGGTACAGTCTGTGGCTGTCCCACAAATACCCGTATATGGCAGCCACATGGTGGAACTGTCTGCATGCAGACACACACACACACATACTCCAGACACCTAGGGCTAACACATACCCACACCAACAACATTGGCCCATTCCAGTATTCTTGCCTTACACACACACACACACACTCTCACACACACACACACTCACACACACACACACACATGTCAATTGGATGGCTCACTGTAGGCCTCTGGCAAACCAGCAACACACCCTGTGCATATGATGAAACCTGTGCCGCCTCCTGTCATCTGTAACATTGATGCAGGAACAGACTATCATGGTGCTGATGCACAGGGTGTCTATATAACAGTATAGCAATATTAGCATGTTGTCAGCTGTAGAGTGTAATGATATGCTTGAAGGTGTAGTTGATCAGGCATGATGCATTAAAGCTATGATTGTCATTGTAGTGTTGTTTACACCAGTGTTGGTTTCAATTGTGTATTGTCCAGCCATGTGCCACTTGGCTGATGTGTGCAGTATTGGCAGCATATGTTAGAGAGTGGACAGTATGTGTGGGATGTGTGTAGCACAGATTTGCAGGTGTACAGTTGTGAACATGGTGGAGGTGCACTGTCTGCATGCATGTGCATAGTGGACACATGGCCAGGGTGACATGCTCTGTATTACACAGTAACACTCCATAGTTTCTATTGGTGGCCAGTATGCATTGTACTACACGTATGTATGACATAGTTTGACACTGTGCTGTGGGTGATACTGTTACTATCTGTCATTGTTTTGCATTCTGGTGGTATACACCACTTCAACAGCCTGACCATAACCAATCGTTAGATGATGTCTTGACAACCGACACACAGATGTAGGACACACAGCAACATTTGGATCCTTCAGGTACTATACAATGCCAGTAACCACTGGTATTCATCTGCACCCATTACTGAGACCACTCCTGTTTGGCATATAGCTTTCTTAGGTACAAGCAATCACAGTAGGGATATGTCCGTCCACGTCTGGTAATGCATACTGTGGCCTATAATACATTCTCCAGATGACACACAAATCCTCCACAAGGGTATCATACAGACAGATGCCTGTTGTCAAACCCATGCTGTAAAGCTATAAGCCAAACTAAGCATAGTCATCCACCATTAAGGAACATATTATCCCCACAGTACCACATAGGTAGTAGCCACCAACATGATGAACAGGTACCGATGTGTACATGCAACCAAGTGTTATGTCATCTCTCCTTTGTTAATCACATTTCCAAAGGTATTTTGGAATCCCTTGGTGGATCACATAAGCAATAAGGGGTCTGCATGCATATTCACATAGTTTGCTCTATACCTGTTATGAATAGTCATCATTGACTGACTTTGCTGCGTTTGAACAGGTCTGACATATACCTCGGCCATAGACCCTCACTCACACATTCCAATAGGAACCGTAATGACTTTGTGTGACACAGATGACCTAGGCCAGGGATCACTGCAGTGGCTGGCCTTGTCACAAGCATACAGATGTGACCTAAGGTCTGGGAAGCAGTAGCACAGTCTGACAAGGATGACAGCTGTGTTCTTGAAGAAAGCAGGGTTCCCACACATGCAATCATTGAGGTAACGTACAGATATGTATTTGACACACAACTAGCTCACATGTGCAATGCATACTGATATGTCATACAGTGGTAAAAGCAAAACCCACAACACATTGACCAACAGTGTTACACACATACAGCACACACACTCACCAAGTGCAGGATTCAAACCCCTACCTAGCTACTTCACAATACTAGAGGAGTATGCATTAACACGACGCGCTCTGTACATTACTGGGAGTTCTCTTTTCCACAAGTATATTTGTAGGATGGTGACATCATCAGACTTGACAAAGGTTAGATTACCACTTTTGAGGTGTTTCATTACTCTCCTAAAAGGTTGTTCTTTCCCAAGGGGAACACACACACACACACAGTTGCCCGGTGCAGGATTCAAACCCCTACCCAACTACTTCATGATACTAGAGGAGTACACATTAACATGACGCGCTATACATATTACTGGGAGTTTTCTTTTCCACAGGTATATTTGTAGGATGGTGACATCATCAGACTATATGAAGTGTGTTACATTAGGTGATATTAGATGGCCTACACTGAAGGAATGTCTAAACACATTGGCCATGTGATCATCAAAGGTGAGTTTACTATCTACCTGTGACCCCAGGGTCATAATGACTTTCTCCGTACATGCTGGATTACCACCTATGTGGTAATTTGCGTGCACTTTGTATTACCCAAAGGGGATGACTATGCATTCTTTGCTATTCAGCTTGAGGGCATTGTTTTGACACCAGGTATCTGTCTCTGTAAGACACTTCTGGAGGATGTCTGTGTCAGCTGTACAGTCAATTATGGACCACAGTTTACAGTCATCTGCAAACCAGTTCAGCCTTAAACCTGCCATGCTTGCCTGTACCTCTGAGCAGTATTGACTGAACAGGTGGGGTCCCAGGACCAAGACCTGTGTGATGCCATTTGTGACTGGCTTAGAATTGGACATGTCACCCACAACTATGAACATGTGTGTTTGATCTGTGAGCCACTTGGCCACCCATCCTATGACATAGCTGTTCATGTTCAAGCTGGTACACTTGTCCATGATGACGGAGTGGGGAATGGTGTGGTAAGCCCTTAGTGAGGTCCAGGTGGCCTGTGTGGACTACTTTCACCTCCATCTATGTTCATGGTAACAGTCAACTAGATTTCGGAGCCAGGCTCTGCCTTTAACAAGGCAAAGTTGTGTAGAGTCCAGTGTCTGGAGATCTCCAATGTCTCAGTGTATGGGTTCCATGACGATTTGCTCAATAGCTCTGTAGACCAGGCTGAGTACACATGTTGGGCAATGGTTTCCAGGTTCTGTTTTGGCACACCCTTTGTGGAGCTGGATGACTGTTAGTGTATGCCATTCTTTGGGTACATAGCATGCGGTACGCTTGAGTCTGGACAGTGAATGTAGGTGAGGGTGTATATGGGCCTAGTGTAAGATGCAGTCTGGGACAACTTACAGTCACATTGATGCTATGTTCTTAGCTTTGGTGAGGGCTGTCTTTATGTGCATGTCCATGACGTCTGTGTCTCTGCCTCCTTCTGTGATGGCCACAGGCCCTTTTGGGGTGATGGGGGGGAGTTTACACTGCACCTGTCCCCCTGGGTGTGGGCAATGAAAGTTGGTTCGGTGTACGTCATTACTTTTTTCAGTAGCTGACAGCATATTTGGAAGTTGACACCTACATGTCTGGTATAGCTACCAAAGGCTTTGTGGTTGTTATTCTTACATTCCTTGGCAATTTGTTTTTAAAAACTGTCCTTGGATTATTTTATGAGCGATCATTGTTTCATCCTAATAATAATCAGTGATGCCTTTCCTTTAATGAAGTTGGCTCTATCAGGTGTTAGTTTCCTCCTTCTGTTGTCTAGCTTATTCATGGGCAATGACCGCCAGATAGTTTTCTTATTTTTGGAGGAGTGCATCTTGGCTTTATTTGTGATGTCTCGATCCATGCATCCCTGTAGATGCTCATAGGATGCACTTGTAAATGATTTGGCAGATTGTATACCGTTATCCTATAGCAAGAGGGCTTTGGAACTTTCCATTTTGGTCTTGGGAAGTGTGCAGTTTGCTTTTGAAAATGTCTTCACAGTAGTTTCATTGACTGGGTGTGGGGGCGGGATGTGGATGTCCAGTGTGATTACTTAATGATCTGATATTACCAGCGAGGGGTTTATCTCTGTTGTGGAACACTGGTATCCCATGTTGGTGATGATCATGTCCAGTATGTTGTCACCTCTATTGGCCATGCTGACCAGCTGTTCCAGGGTTACAGCTTCTTAATTCTAGGACACATTGGGCAAAGGACGTTGTATACGAGTAATTCACCCACTCAATGTTTGGTTAGTTATAATCTCCTCATATAATGGTGTTTGATAGGACCTTTATATTTGCCATTGTTCCCCAAAATACTCAGTGAGGTTCCTGAGACAAGGTACATGATCTGTAGCAGGCTACAATCTGATGGGCAGCTTTGCCCAATGTTAGTTGCACTTGCATGTTCTCCAAGGCCTCATGTTGTGCCAGTAACCTGGAGGTGTGGATATCCAGAAGGTAAATGGCTACACCACTTTCTTTTGTATTTCACTCATGGTCTTGGGTCCAAAGGTCAGGGTGATTGTGTGTGTTTTACATGGATCATATCCAACAGCTGTATGTTTGACATAGCTTTGTATGTTAGGCAGTGAACACCTCTGAGTAGGCGATATGCAAGGGAGTACGGATGGAGCATTTTGCGATGGTCTGTGTATGGCATGTATTTCAGGCCACTAATGCTCTTTGTGAGGTATTGCTGCTGGTTTTCCAGTTGTTGTGGTTGTCTTGTGAGGTACATAGCAACAGTGGCGTTGTACTCTTTTATAGTTCTAGTGAGTGGTGAGTAGAGGGGAACAATGTCCTCTTTTATTCTGCATGAGACACATTTTGTGATGAGGTGTGTCACATAAGAGGGTTTCCTGACTGCTGTGGGAATGTGCTTATCACAGTTGTATCCACTGTCCACCCGTGACCCAGGGTCTCTTGTCATATACAGTGTGAGGTATACTACCACCACCTATGTTGTAGTTCTTGGCTACAGAGATTTTAACAAAGGTGATAATGCACCTTTTGGCATTGAGCTACAGCCCATGGCTTGGACATCAGCCATCTGTCTCAGTGAGGCCCTTTTGTAGGATGTCCACATCTTTAGTGTTTACAATGATGGCTCCTAGTTTGCAGTCCTCTGGAAACTTCAGTAGCCACAGAACTTCCATGTTAATGTCAGTGGCACAGGAAAATAACTTTCTTGGGTGGCGTAAGCCAGGGAACCTTGTTGGCTAGGCTTGTGTAGGCCCTTGGGCCGATAGCCTAGTACCTACCTATGAACCTATGAACTTCAGGGAAGTAGATACTACACAGCCTGGGAAGTTATCTAGTCCCATGGCTACTGTGATACTGGCTTTGGAGAGTGTTTTTTACCTGTGCAGCCATGATGACAGCAACTTTGCAGTCTTCCATTATAGACATGTGCTCTTTCATGGGTGAGAGGGGGGTAAAGTTAACACTGATCCTATCTGCCAGGATGTTGCCAATATCAGTTGGCTCTGTACATTTAGTGCCATTGAGCTGCAACTCAGAACAGATCCGAGTGTAACCATGACATGGACCTGTCTGTTGGGCAGAGATGATCTGCGTAGACAGTATGCAACAGAGTACAGCTTGGGTTACATTCATTCTTGTTGCATGGGGCAACTATTTGAGGCCAGTAGTCCTCTTGTTAAGGTTCTTCATTGGTCTTTCTAGTTGCTGAACTTGCCTAGTCAGATTACTCGCAAGTGTGTTGTGGTACTCTGACAGGTCTGATGACTGCTGAGTAGTGGCAACCTCCTTTGACCTACATGCACACACCTTGGCAGTTTGTGTGTACACATAGCAGGATTTCAGACCACTTTGTGAATGTGTTTCTGGAAGTAGAGATGACTATACACATTTGTCCATAGATCCCTTATTATCACATCCGTATTTAGCCTAAGTGTGTAAACATGCCCAGTATGACCTTTCAGTGTGATGCTGAATGAAATCCACTACATTTGTTGGAGTGTGTGAGCACACACAGTATACACATTTATACTATATGTGTATGGTAAATCAAGGTGTATTTTTACAGCAGGGCTCACCTTTGTGTCATAGATCAACAGGGATCATGCTGTGCCTGCAGGGCTTCCATGAGACACTTTGCATAGACCTATCAACATTTCTACATACAGGGGGGACAGCTATTCTTTGTACATTTCTACCCGTGGGTACACCGGATTGTTACTGTGGGTGTACATAGGGTGTGGGTTTCACCTGACACTTAAACACATTTGCTGTGCCTGCACTGCTATGTACAGGACACCATTATAGTCTGTACTGTTGCCTATCGTACTGGCTTGGCATACTAGTGTACTACAGATCTTAGCATCCATTGCCACATATATTAGCTTGCGACGTCATAGCCTACACAACCCACATCACAACGCCTGGCCTGATGTTCTCTGTCTGCACAGGTGTGTGGGTGAGGTTACCCATTTGCCTCATTAGGGACATGATACAGCATTGCTTTGTATTTGCATTAGTGTACAATTGTCCTGCTGTGTCTGTACCACTGTAATGCTATCATGGCTTAGTGGTTCAGTACTGTGACTATAGTGTACAGTATCCTGGGTTCAAGCCCTATCACTGCTTTTTATTCTCATGCTGGCCAGACCAGACTGCTTAAGGAACAGTAAAGCAGATATGAGCATGTTTAACTGACTTTGCTCAACGTTGGCCGACCTTGGCCAACATTGCATGAGCAATTTTGTTTACATATACTAGATATTGGTAAAAGCTGTTTAGCACTGCTTTATATTGCTTAAAACATGGCAATCATGCCTCAGGTGGTGCTGCAGGGCTGCCTATGTCGGATGCACATACTACACTCCCTATACATGTTTGGAAACAAGTAGTGTCAAGTTAGGCATCCCTTTTATTTTATGTGCAAGTCAGTGAGAGGTATCATTTCCAGGGTTCCTACTGAGCCAGTGTATGTGCTATGTGTTGCCTCTTTGCCAAGGACAAGGCATACTGGGCATGCCTCCTTCTGCCTACTGGGGAAGGCTCAGCTTGTTCCTCCTCCGAGTCATGCTGTGCCTGTGCAGGCCTTGGCAATGGTGGAGGGCTGTTTGGCCCTGCCCCATGCTGTTCCTGCTGCAGCTGTTTTCGCAGGATCATATTGTGTAGCATGGCACATATCATAACAATTTGGGTACATGTAGTTGGGGAGTACTGCAAGGCTCCACCAGATGTGTCCAGGCACCGGAACCATGACTTGAGCATCCCAAACACACGCTCGATTACATTTCATGTTTGTGCGTGTGCCTCATTATGGAGTTCTTGTTCAGGTGTGTGTGCATTTCTGATGGGTGTCATCATCCATGGCTCCAGTGCATATCCAGCATCCCCCACTAGGTGACCGTCAGGGATGTCCCCATTTGCAAATGTCTGGTACAGCTGCAACAGATGCCAGATATGGGGAATCGTAGTAGCTGCCAGGGCAGCCAGCAAAGACATTCAGTATTATGCCCTGGGCATCGCACACGACCTGGCAGTTGATGGAGTGGAAGCCCTTGCAGTTGATGTAGGCCCTACCCTGCTCACCAGCTGGTGCTTTGATGTGTATGTGCATGCAGTCAGTTGCACCCACTACCTCAGGGTATTCCATGCAGTCAGTTGCACCCACTACCTCAGGGTATTGCACTATTTGCTGGAAGAGACGCATATTGCTGGCCAATACCTCACGGGAATTGGGGAAATATACAAGATCACCGACATGTGCTGACATGGCATCCAGGAACTGGTGCAGTACCCTTGAGGCTGATGCCTGTGAAATCCCCATCATATCACCAGTTGGTCTCTGGAAGGTACCTGTTGCTAGTATTCTTAGGCCAACACATATCTTGGTTTCCACTGGGATGGGTTCCCCTCTGTTGGTTCTGTGTGTGAGGCGTGGCCTGCACAGCTCAATAATTTGCTGCAGGAGCTCTCTGTCCACTCTATAGAGCTCCACTATCTCCAGCTCATGTAGCCCCTGGTAGGTTACCCTGGGTCTGTACACTCTTCTCCGTCTCCTCACTGTGGGTTGCTCAGCAGCATTTGCAATGGCACCACCCTCAGCATCTTGCACATGTTGCCTTATAACAGCAATGGCAGCCCCTAACATTTTTATGTCTCAGTTTAAGTTTTTTAAGTTTTCACTTCTCTTTGTTGACTGCAGTGTTGCAGTGTTTCTGAGAAAAACATGGGGGAATGTTGTTTACAGAGTTTTAGGTGCTGGGCTGGGCTACTGTACTGCCTGTGTAATTGGCTGATTCTGATTGATTTCACCTGGCAGCTCTGCTAGTTTTCCTTGGTTAACTTCCTACTACTTCCTTTCCTTCCTTTTCCCATTTCTGTTTCCACAGGGGGCAGCGCAACGTGCACAAACACGCGCACACGAGTGCACACACGCGCACACAGGCTTACATGGGCTTAGGCGGGTGCACATTCGTGTATACTAGCTTAGACGGCCTAACACAGGCTTACATGGGTGCACACCCACGCACACAGCCTTAGACGGGTTTACACGCTCGAACACAGTGTCAGCAGCTTTGCAAGAAACTTTAGTAATAGCCACCACGTACACCTTCAGTTTTTTTTATTTCAGTTTAGACAACTGTAGACACACCTCTTCTAGTCCTGAGTAACTCACAGCAAACACATGCCAATCTGCTCCAATAAGCTTACAGTCCTTTTGATACATACCCCCTCATGATGTCATCCATCTCCTACACTGTTACTCCCCTTTTCCTACTCTTACACTCTAGGGACATGGTTCACATAGCAGAAAATATTGGGATTCACTATCCTTATCCTCATTTGCATAGGACTGCCTACTAATGCTTGGTTACATCTCTCAGACTGAGCTTCCCCCTTAGCAACCTCTACTCAGTAGCCATGTTGTCTTCAGCCTGCCATTCACTTGCATGGCAGATTAATATTTTGAAAAAAATCCCTATTTGTGGCTTTTGTTTTTTGCTTTTCTGGTTTTTAGAGCACAGCACATTTGCACGGCGCTGCGCTATGCTTAAACATCGAAGATAGAGGTAAAAAAAAAATTATTTTTTTTTATTTTGCAACGGAAAAAAATGCCAATGTCCGTATATTTGGCCATTGGCATGTTTCCTCAACTGGATGAATCCTTTATTTGGAGCTGTCATGGCTCGTTTTGCTATTTGCAGAACAGTACTCAGTTGCCAACTGAGTACATTTCTGCAAATAACACTACTCTTACTCGGACAGGTTAGTGTTTCCTGGATCGCAAATTTACCTCATTTGCATAGCTTTCAGCAGCAAATGGGGTAATTTGCATAAACTAACCCTGTCCGTGTAAGAGTCGTTTTAGGAGCTTTCTTGCATGCCCCTGCCAGCTGTTCCTGTATCGCTCAGCAGACATGTTGGCTGCATGGAGTCTTACTCTAGTCTTAAGACTCCGTGCAAGCCTTAGTGAATCCGGCCCCAGCTCTTGTGCTAGGGAATAACAGTGACCGTGTCGGCCAGCAAAGAATAGTGATAGAAGGTAAAACAGCTTTTAAAAGCAGTTAAAAGTTCACTTTGTCACACTTTTAAACAGAAATTATGGTAGACAAAAAGGTGTCTAATAATTCTTAAAGAATAAGGGACAAATCCAGAAATAATCAGGGCCACTTTTAAAATTTTAGTATAATTAACTTGAGACATTGACAGAAAAAGAGAATGTGAGTTAATATACATTTTCTGACGTAAAAGTCTGTAATTATTGTCATTATTTACATGTAATTCACCACCTTTTCTCCATAAGTCACCAGTTTTACAAGGGATTACGAGAGACAGAACTAAAATTTTAGTCAAAATCAAGGATATCCCTGAAAATCAGGGACAGTTGAGCGGTATAGAAGCCAGTGTTCTTCGTTAGATCACTGTTTCAGTAGCCATTACAATAGGAGACATATCCTGCCAAAGATACTGTCCTTGCAGCCAGAGAGAAGCATTGTGGCAGACAAGCTGAGCAGTACCAGGAGAGATACTCACATATTGAAATTGAATCAGGGGATCTTCCAGGATTTGATCCAGCTGTAGGGGACACTGCAGATAATCTATTCACCTCCATTCACAACAAACAACTGGCAAAATGATGCTGCAGAACTCCTAGCAAGCAGGCTTGGAAAACAGGTGCAGTTTCTTTTCCTTGGACAGGAGTAGTACTGTAAGCCTTTCCACTTCTATCCACATTCATTGTAAAGATTCAGAAGGACTCTCCAGAGATCATTGTGGTGACTCCCTTGTGGCCGAGGCAGCATCGGTTCTCCCTTCTTTAGAAAATGGCCAAGGACAGTTATCACAAACGTCTTCACAGACTGGACCTTTTCACACAAGACAAGGGTTGTTTGATACACCCAACATAAAATAAATCCAACTAACTGCTACTTGTAAGATAACGTTAATACCGTTTAGGCACCCTTTTTCCTGAGGACATGCAGCAGATATTGAAGGAGGCAAAGAAACCTGCTATTAGGATGTATATTAGCAAATTAAAAATATGTTCTTGTTGGTACCATACTAAGAACCTGAACCCTATTAAGGCCAGTATTTCTCTGGGTCTACAATTTTTTGTGTGATTAGTTGTCTTATTTATTTATTTATTTATTTATTTTTATTTTACATTTGTTAACCGGGAAATTCCGACTGGACCAGGTCCATTTTTAGCGGGGGCCCAAGGAGAAAAGCTTCGGTATTTAGTTATACAAAAACGATACAGCAAATATAATATACAAATAAAATGTAGTAAACTGATTACAACATATATGGTGTACATAGTAATAAAACAAGTAATTAGTGAAACACTCCAAATAAACAATGATATGAAAAATGAGTAGAATGTCAATAGCAGTTATACATTGTTGTCCCTTGGTATGAGAAGAAATATATCAAGTAATTCAACAGGAAAAAGTTTGACTTTTCAAACAAACAAAGCATGAAGGTCACCATAGAGCATGTGGGGGAGTTAATAGCAGTGTGGGTATGTTTATGTGATACAAGGGCATAACCAGGTGCTAAGGAGATGTGATTTGAGGTAGTTTTTGAATATAGAGGTGGAAGGGGCAGTGGACAAGGAATGGGGAAGGGAGTTCCAATTTCTGGCAACAGTGTGGGAGTAGAGTGCTTTCCCTGTGTTATTATTAGCCTTCGTGATGCAGAGGAGAGATTTTTCACTAGGTACCGGTTTGCAGTGTATAGAGTAAGAAGCTTGGATATTGAGGGTTTTTTTCAGGGTATTTGAGGATATTGTAGGCTGTAACCAGCTGGTGATAGTAAGTAGCTGTGGTAGCTCAAGCCATTTTAGTTCTTTTAGTGCAGTACAGTGATGGGTTCTATAGGTTGAGTTTGTGGCAAACTTGGCTATTTTATTGTAGCACGATTCTAGTTTGTCTAGGTCACACTTTCTGATTTGGGTAAAGATTGGTGCTGTGTACAATAGAGTAGAGAGGAGGTGGCTTTGTGCTAGAGTGACTGTAGCTTTTTGTGAGTGAAAGGACTTGTGCCTGTATAGAGACCCCAGCTTTTTGTGTACTAGTTTTATGGTATGTGAGATGTGGACATCAAAGTGAAGATTATTGTCAATTTCAATGCCCAGAAGTTTGGTGTGGTTAGAAGGGGAGATGGTGGTGCCGTTCGTGGATGTAATGGTAAAGGAGAGGAGTAGTTTTGATGTATTATGGGAAAATACTAGCAATTTTGTCTTCTTGGGATTTAGAAATCAGTTGGATACCATTTTTCTACAAAGGTGAAGGTATCCAGAGTGAGTGTTTATGTCTTTTCTTACTCCTATATCAAGGTTCATTTATTGACCATTTTAGCACATCTCCCATGGAGTTTCATCTTTCATTGCATTTCCATGTCAGTATATTTTTGAAAGGGGTTTTGTATACCCATCTTTCTAGAAAACTGGTGGATCCTCCTGGGGTTCTTAATTTTGTTTTGGAAAAATTAACCTGGGCTTCATTTGTACTAGCTCATCCGGCAGATCTGAGGTTCTTAACATGGAAGACGACTGTTAGCAATTGCTTTGTCTTCAAGAAGTGTGAATTGCAGGCTGTTATGGTGGGTTAACCTTGTCTCATTTCCACAACAATAAGGATTCTGTGAGAATAATCCATCATTTATTCCTAATGTGGTATCCAAGTTTATTTTGAGGCAAGTCCACCTCCCTGTCTTCTTTCCAGAAAAGATAAGGGAGAAAGGATTCTTCATACGCAGACAACTTTGATACTATCGTGACAGAACTAAAATTTTCAGAAATTCTGTTCAGTTGGCAGACAGTTTCCAAATGGTTGTCCCTTGCTGTTTCCTCTTCTGATTTCCACTATAACAAATCAGTTCCAGGCAGGGTCAAGGTACATAGTCTGGATGTTCACCGACAACTCTGGTACTGTCTTGACAGAACTAAAACCTTCAGAAATTCTGATCAGTTATTCATTTTTTATGAAAGTAAGAAACAAAGAAAACTTGTGACAAACGAGTCAGTTTCCAAATGGTTGTCCCGTGTTGCTTCCTTTTGTTATTCTCGCAATAACAAATCAGTTCCAGGCATGGTCAAGGCACATTTTACTAGGGCCTTTACAAGTCTTCAGTAGCTTTTTGGAAAGGGTGCACTCCAGATGTGTTTTAGAGACAGCAAATTGGTTCTCTGTACATATATTTAAACTCACTACAAACTAGACTCATTTTCCAGGTTCAAAGCATCTTTGTTAGGACCATTCTCTAGGGATTCCTGGACCCTCATTCTTCCTCCTCCCAAACCTTATAAGCTGTAGTAGTCTATAACGCTGAGGCTACTGCAGCAGTGATCATGTTATGAATATAATACAGTTGTGTAAGTAAACCTGGAGGATGACAGGTAAGTCTGCTGTTACTCTAAGCATTAATAAGCAAGCACTGCCCTTTAAAAATCATAGCAGAGGGTCAAAAAGAGGATCATTTTCATATTTTTTGATAATAGAAGGTCCGTGTATACTCTATCCTGTGCAGTTAGTGGCAGTGAGTATTTGTATAAGCTTATTTTACTTATTAAATAAGATATGAACTCCAAAACAAGTCTGATTTTATTAGGTACATCAGTAAATCTAAGAGAAACAAGGCCAAATCAGAGGATCAAAATCATGGCACTGCCTAAATTGTAACAGATTAGAGGATAGACAGTAGATGTTTGCATGATCACTGCTGCAGTATCTGTTCTGTCAACCCCCTCTTTTTTGTGTAATTTTGTTACTGCCATGGTGTGGAAATTTTTATTTAACTAATATTTTCCTCTTTTAGGGCTCACGCCTCCCTCTTTCAGTTGGCATGGTAGCTCTGAAGGGCTTGGCGCCCAGTCTGCTGATTTTCTTCATCTCTACTTGAGCTGTCAATGGTCTGTGCACTTAGAAGCTGCCTTTAAGCTTTGGAAGCTGGGAGGCTACCACAGCAGAGACCATTTGAACAGTTGTTTAGTTATATAACTGTACTTTCAACATCTCAGGTGAATAAACATACAATTAAATATGCTTATGATGCTGTGGATGCTCTTTCCAATGCTGCTGTCACTGGAACAGTAATGAGAATACATACTCCGATTTGCATTCAGATATTTTCAAAGGATGTGAAAGTCCAACGTGTTAAATGCTCCTCTCGATGAGGACCTTATATTTGGTAATTCCTTTGATGAAACTTTTGAGAAACTTGGAAAGAGGTAAACTTAAATAAGGGGTCAAGTAATTATTCATACCTCCCATTCCTAAGTACCAGAGAAACTACCAATCTTCTAAAACCAGAATCATTCTTTTTCACAACTGTTTCAAGTCAGGCCAGCAGAAATCTGCTAAACAACAGTTCATTAAGAAATGGGCAGGCAACGTCTGAAAGAAAACAGATGGTCCCAAGGATCCTTCTCTCAAAGCAAACAAAATTATGATCATCCTTCTCTCATATCTCCCCTTCACTCCTCCCCATCCCAGTATTCCTGTGAAAAAAATGTTAAGGAATCTTTCTCTATACCTTCCTTCATGGCAGTCAATAATCAGAGAGTGGCTGGTGCTAAGCATTATAGTGCACAGATACAGACTTAAATGGGCTTCCCCCCATTCCACCAGGGACTCCTTTGCCTCCAAAACACCATCTTTATCTTGTGCATCATGTCATTGCAGTTACTTTACCGGGGGATCATAGAACAAGGCCCTGTACAGCAGTGAGGACAAGGCTTTTATTAAAGGCTTTCCTGGTTCCCAGAAAAGAAGAAATATGGAGACTTTGCTTCAGTGATGGTTCATTGTAGACGTCAAGGCATACATATTTCCCCTGTCTAAATTATTGTCTGATTTCATTCTCAACCAGCCAGCCAAGACACCCTAACAGTCTTCCAGTACCCAAAGAGCCTTTGAGGAAAATTGTCTTTTTTAAGTTGTAAGCAAAATGACTTTTATGAAGAATCTGTGAAAGTTTGTATAAAGGGATGTTAATAAATATGTTGCTACTTCATGCTGAAAATAATTAAGCAAGACGTTTCATAATAAGTGCCTAACAGGTACTGTAGTGAAGTAAAGCTATGAGCTGTTCGCAAGTTGTTTCTTGTAGTTAGCATTTCGAGACACTCAGCCTCCATGTGCCTATGTTATTCTGAGCAAATCACTTAATAAATCTGAAAGAGATCCATGTGGATCAGTGCTTTACCCCATTTAACACCGACAAATGAAATAAGTGGAGTAAAAAAACTGTATATGCACTGTTTTTATTGCTACAAGCACGCATAATCCAATATAGTCTACTTTTTTATACTGACTGCACACCAACAATTTGGTAAACATACAGAAATCATGACTCATATTTTAAATGTAGGTTTCTATCACACAGTGGTTGAAATAAAATGCAACTGTGTACTTAAGCTTCTTTGATGAAACACAGTTATTTTGACTGGCTGTGCTCACTGACATTGTTAACCTACTGACTCTGTTGTTTTATATCTGTTGTGGTCACAACTTGAACTTTTTAAAACACGTAACACATATTTAATAGTTCCTGAACGAGAGCATTTCTTCCTAGGTTCTCAGCTTCACTGAACAGCTTTAGCATGACTTTTAATACAGCATGCCAAAGGACAGTTTGGAAATTCAGAATAATAATAAAATTAAATTGAAGTGTTACACGGACATTTACAGAGATACAGTTGATTTGTCTTTGGTCTTTGCTGGGCAAGTTGAAAAAAAATGAGAGGAAAACTTAGTAGCTGCCAAAAGAAAGTTTCCATTTGCCGCTATTCTCATATTGTAACATAATGCTAGAACAGCAACATTAAGATGATTTAATTATCATCTTATTGTTAATTTCACTGTTGTCTGTTATTAGGGCAACACAGTGGAATGAATGTTTGGAACATATTCTGTGCTAGATGTGCTGACTTTCTTTGCAGGTGACTGCTTAATACTGCATCATTTATTTTGTACTCATAGGAACAGGAATCAGTACAAAATATGTCCACATATGTTGCTAAAGCCTATTCTGAGTTAATATAGTGGGTTTTCTGACTGGGCCTTTGGTCGTAACCATGTTACAATGTGTTCGAGACGTGGGTGTCGAGAAATTTGCCTAGTGTGTGCATGAGTGTGTTTGTATGCATACAGATATTCTGCACACACGAATAGAACGGTAAATGAAGATATACACACAGACACATTTTTGTTTTTTAATATTTATACAAGTAGGGGGACAACAAATAACCTAGTTACAGTAAAACTAAATGGTGCTGTACCAATATAAGAACTAAACAAACAGTCCATACATAATAGGATTAGGCTAACTTAACATAGTTTGAGGTAGACCTGGTAACTTAATGCTGCACTAATTAGTCAGCAGTTAATTACATCACCATAACCTCCATTGAATGCTTGAACAAGTTGAGTTTGTCTTGTGTGGGATATCACCAACAAACCGCATTCACCTTTTTTACTGATTTAACAGTTTTGTGTTGAGAAGGTGGCTATGTTGGATAGCTGCTGGGCTTCACTAGGGAGAGCGCTCCAAAGCCCAGTCAGTACAAGGATAGAGAAATAAGAAACGGCAGGCCAAGACCTACTACAAATCTACAAACCCAAGTCTAAATTTGGACACATGTACAGCTATCACCCCACTATTGCTTGGAATAGGCTCCCACTAGAAATCCGGAATCTGACACATCCTAAACAATTTAAGACAGCCACCAAAGAGCACTTTTAAAAGTCACTGGTCCTGCCACTGCACTCTCCCTCCTTAACTATCCCCTACTTCTCATACCTTAATCTACTTTCTGCCCTTAACTCACTCTTCTCACTAGCTCTCTCTAATCTTCCTAGTCTACTCTTTCTACTGTCTTCTAAAATCTATTTAACAAATTGCCTCAGAGAAACATTCTATTGTAATTGTCTTGCCTTCATGCAACTACATTATGATAAAACTGGGTTTTTGTAACCACTTACCCCAAAAGCTATACTCATCTTAATGACACATTTCTTTTTATACATCTTGAAATAGTTATGCTATATTCCTGATTATTGACACTGTATAGCATTGTATTGCTACTTAATGCCTTGTAATAATCCTGTAACATTGCTATTTAATGCTAATTTATAATGAAAATTGTATAATATGTTGGAGCTTTTCTCCCCAGGCCTCCGCTGAAAAGGAGCTCTTCAGCTCAGTCGGACAATCCCGGTCAACAAATGTTAAATAAATAAAATAAATAAATAAATATGGATAATAATTCATATAATCAGAGTGACCTAATGGGTTGTTTTAGCAGTGATCCAGATTCAGCAGTTTGTAGATTAAGGTGCTGATGAGTACGGTGATTGAAGGTCAATGTGGAGTCATTCTCCTTTCTTTGTAGCTACGTAATGGTGTAATCTGCTGCCTCCCCTACATTAAAATGACATTTTCTTCAGAAGTTTACAGCTTTTAAAAGTTATGTAGAGGTGTGAAGCCAATAATAAAAAAGGTGCATCAAAGGAGGGGAAATAAACTCTTTTGCTAATGAGCGAAAAACAAAAAGACAGCTTGGAAACACCAAAGCCAATTCTCTCTCAGTTTAATTCTCTCTCAGTTTAATGAAGTGCTTTTCGTCTTGCACATATGGCAAGACTTCATCAGAAACTGAACAAACTTCAACACAAGCAATATATACACACCCTTTTGTCACATGACACTTCTAATTAAAATATTGTGTCTTAAAGACACATCCACATTATTGCTACTTAAAACATTTTAATTTAATTTTCATAGTCTAGATCATTTTCAGTGGAGTCCCGGGGGGGGGGGGGGTAGCCCCAGAAACAGAGAACAAAAAAGCAAAACAATAAAGCTAGCACAATGTAAACACCTAAGGTACATATATGTGCATTCATTTATATATACATATATGGGGGGAGAGGCATTTTTGTACCCCTTCTACTTCATTCTTTCTGGCTTACCCTAGTACCCCTGTCCATTGCTGGATCTACTAGCCTGTCCTGCAGCCCCTAGACTGTGTCTGCTGTAAGGCTGTATCTGGCATGGAACCTGAGTGCATCCTGGAGGGGGTCATGCCATTGACGACTTTCATGGGGAGGGGTTCATTTATGACATACACCATGATTCCCCCCTCCCCTGTGTTTGCCTGTTATGTCTGAAGGCTACTCTACTCTGTGGACCACACCTCCTCTCTACCTCCTAGAATGGGCATACCTCTCCCTCCCTGCCAGTACCTCAAACACCCAATCTGCTATTTGAACCTAGGTCGCTTGTGCTAGAATTAGGACTTTATTCCACTAAGTCACGACATTGACTTGGGAGAGGTGCATTTTGTCAGTATGTGTTATATCCATTTGTGCTTTGATTCACTTTGTCAGAGCACATTATTGTTGGTGTGAGGTAGGTTTATGTGGTACAGAAAAAGAGGTACTATGGACTGGAAGAAGTTTGTAAGTTATTTTTAGTGACAGAATGATTTGAATTAGTATTTAAAATGAAGAATGATTGAACTGCAGAGATGTACAAATTGCAGTATAATGGGATAAGGGAATTCTTCCTTTTCCTCACCACTGTGCATTCTCTGATTTGGTATATATAAAGTTGAGGGCAAACTAATGTGTTTAGGTTTTTCAGTGGGTTTCATGGTCTGATGCAGATTATATTATCACTAAATTTAATTTAATTGCATTTTGTTTTCTGTTTTGAAAAATCAGTTTGGCCTGGTGATTTTGTTGTGTGTGGCAGATAGGCATTTAAATTACCTAGTCTTCAAATCGCATTTTATTGGTTGTTTTGTTTCTTGAGTGATATTTAAATACACATAGTATATCTGCGGCCTCGTCTTCTCTTGTAAGATTTGAAGCCTGCAATGACCACAGGTAGTCTTGACTGTCTATGGAGATCGTTCCCACCAATTTTCCCTTTACTTGCTCTGCTTTTTAAATGTAGTGATTTTTGACCTGGCTGCTTTTACTGTAAATTGAGCTTTGAAAGCTCCTCCCATTCTACACTGCTTTTGTTATCTTGAATTATTTTTTTGCCTTTTCTTGTGCTTATTTTGAAAAAGAAAAGTGCATGTTGCCACTCATTGACTGTTCTGCTGAATTCTTATATAGCTAGTTGTTGGATAAATTAGTGTATTTTTATACTCCAGCAAGCTCTGTTCTGTGTTTTTATATCAAAATGACTCGATTTTCCATTTAGTGACAGTAGGTAAGTAGCCTGGTCTATCTGAGTTGGGGAAACACACTAGAGAGCCTTGAGTGTAGTAACCATATAAGCTGACTAATAAGCCCTCTGGCTAATAAAACAACTGTTTTATTGGCCAGAGGGCTTATTAGTCAGCTTACCTTGTTTTAGTGATTGTATAAATTTGGCACATTTTTTTTTTGGTTCTTTGCTAACAGAGCTCAGCATCCAGCCAAAGTACTTTTACTGAATAATCACACTTCTATATGCTGTTTAAAATTCACTGCTGTTGATATCTAACACCTTTACTGAACTATCACTTAAGACACAGACAAACACGCATTTATGTAAAAGAAAGCAAACCATGTTAACATGTTCACAGTTGCAAACATTATATATTACATATTATTAGTTTGCACGATTTGTCACCAATCCAGTATTACATAAATTGCTCAATTCCTGCTTTCCCTTAAACCTTACTTGTCCTGCAAAACACTGTTCCACATGTATTGTTCCCAAGATTTCCATTGTTTCCTATGAAATATTCTTCTACCCTTTTCTAAAGATCCCACTTCCAGGTCTTTTATCTCTGTTACAGTATTCACTACTTCAAATACAGTTGGTTTAGACTTTGATTTCCATTTTCTAGTAATTGCTTTCTTGGCAGCCACAATAATTAAACTTAATAAAGCCATGCTATGCCTTGGCAATTCGGATACCACATCCCAGCTCAAAACACATTTCTGACAGAGTACCGTGTAGGGAATTTGTAAAGTCTGCTAAGTCATTACATTCCTAATACATATGTTCTTGCTTACCTCTATGTCCCCCCATCACACCTCCATCATCTAACATTTGTGTCTGATGAAAAATTTGTTATAGTCTGCTTACAATATAAAAATACCTAGAAAACACTTTTTCCAAGGAAAAATCCTAAAACTTCTAGACTTTGTTGCATATTTGGGAGCCATACATACGTCCTCCCATTGTTTCTTTGTGAATTGCTGACCTTCTCAATGCTTTCTAACCTCCTCTGATTAATTCTTAGTTATTGTGCAATATTGTAAATGTCCTATTAGTTATATCCCTTTTTAACACCAGCTTCTGTTCTAGATTCAACTAAAAACTATCACAGCAGACCATTCACTTAGGATTTCCATATCCCTTTATCTTTGCCTATACTCTGATATCAATCCATGTTGGGGAATGCAGTCTGTAGCCTGCAGTTCAAATGTCTTCTTGGCTTCTTCACATTCTTTTACATTTCCCTCTCTAGTTATTTGCTTGTAGTACCTTGTTCCTTTACCATTTTTCCAGTAAATTCCAGCTCCCTCTTGACTATTCTCTGTACCCTTAATTCCAGTCAGCGCTATTGGCAGAATCTCATTTTCTCCATTCTCATGTTGGCTTAGTTCTTGCAATACTTTCTGCTCCTTTAAGAATATAATAGTATATTAGTTTAATAGCCTGTATGGCTGTTATTCTCTAAGGATCTGCATCCAAAAATCTCACTCTCTCCTTATTTCCTGAATTTCCCTTGTGGCTTCATCATCATCCTTTTCCACTTTGAATTACAATTTTCTGTTATGTGTATGAAAGAAGTTATCACCCCACTGGTGGAAGTTTGGACTACTTTTTGGAGCCTCATCCACTATCAGAAACTGTATGTGACTTAGTACTGATCCTGTTAACAGTGTCTCTGTACCTGGGCCTCTCACTTCCAGCTCCAACGTACATCACCCCCTCCTATTCCCCTAGGAGCATCCCCATTTTCATATTGCCATACTTCCCCTGTTCTTTAAACTATTTCCCCTATTAACTTTTACTAATTGCCTCCTGTAAATAGTTAGGTAAAGCCTGCCGATACTATTCTTCCTCTCTAGCTTCGTTATTCAGTCCTGTATTTTTTTACCAACAGCCTCTTGTAAACAGTTGGGTAACAGTCTGCAAGTTATTTTCTCCCAGTTTAGTGTCTTTTGTCTTCTATTTTGAATTTCTCAGTAGTTTCTATCTTCCTTTCTCTGCTCCCATTACCTGTTTGTACTTTTATCCCCTTCCTGTTATTGCTCATATAAACCTCTCCTTTATAACCCCCCCCCTGCATTTCAGGTCTGTATAAAGTACAGATGTTAAGTTGTCTATCTCGCCTTCATTCTTGCTGGATGGGTTCGGAGCCGACCTCGGCTCCGACTCGGCCACTCTAAAAGCTCGAGAGTTGGTTCCACCGGCTCGAGGCTCCCCTTATATCCCACAATGCTAGGCGAGAGTTACTTCAGATCTCGTTTGCCGCTACAGCTTCGAGGTTGGTTGTTTCTACCGGTTCCTGGTGAGTGCTAATTTTCTTGTAAAAATTACTCTTTAAAACCCCTTTTAAGTTAATATTCTTACTTAGTTAGTGTAGATTAGAAAACTTTATTCCCGACCCTAAATATTTTCCGTTTTCTTTCCCCAAGAACCTTTGGTTCTTCCATTGGGCCTTTAGGCCTTCCCTTCCCTAGTGGAGTGTGTGTGTTTTTTGTAGTTTATTCTAGTTTATTGTAGTTTAAATACTAGTATTACTACTAATTTTATTGTGTTTTCCTGACAGGGTATAACTTGTGTGTTTGTGTGCGTGTTTGTGTACACCTGTCAGTCAAAAAAATGTCAAAAGAAGCAAAGGTCTCCGGATTCAAGAAGTGTGATGCGTGCTGTCAGAAAATGTCTCTGACAGACGCTCACACTTCTTGTGTCTATTGTCTGGGGCCTTTGCACCTGCAGGACTCCTGTGCTGTGTGCCATGGCTTCTGCCCCAGGGTCCTGCAGGAAAGAAAAAATAAATTAATTCTTAGAGGCTTATTGAAGCCAGAGGATTCCCTGTCAGTTTCAACAGGGAAGCCCTCTAAGGCATCGAGGTCTTCGGCTCCGGCTTCTGAGCCGAGACCTCAGGTTGCTCAACCTTTGCCTTTATCGGCTCCGGCTGGAGCCGATAAGTCTCAGTCCACAGTTTCTGTGGCTCCCTCGGCTCCGGCCGGAGCCGAGGTTATTGAGGTTCCCGTGTCGGCTCCGACCAGACCTTCGGAGCCGACAACTAGGAAGAGGTCTAGGTCACCATCTCTTGGCTCCGTTCATTCGGCTCCAGGATCTCCCCTGCTGTCTGAACGGAGCCAAAGGTCTCACTCCTCTAGGTCATCGAGGCTGTCGGATCATGACCTTCAGAGGGTAGTGAGTCGACTACTTAAGTCCGAGGCACTAGCCCAGATGCTTCAGAGCCCGACTCATCAGTCGATGCCTGCCCCGGTCCATCAACTTTTTCCTCCTTGACTCTCTTGAGTTCGGGCGGGTCGCGTCAGAACCGAGACTGTGATTACGTCGGAGCCGATACAATTGTCTTCGGCTCCGTCGTCGGCTCCGTTTTCTTCTTTGGAAGAATCTCGGCGCAGGACTTCCCTCGTCGGCTCCGAGGGGGTGAGTGGCATTGGACCCTTGTCCGGCCCCCTCTCCCTCTCGCGGTTTTGGCGCTGGTGAGTTCGGCTCCGACATCGGCCTCGGAGCCATCACTGTCGGTGCCGAGGGGGGTTCTTAGCTCCTCGGAGCGGGGACCTCTGGCTCTGCCTGACAGGGGTGCATTCGAGGTCATGCGGAGTGTGTTAGAGCCTGGCTCTAATCCACAGTCGGCTCCGTCCGCCCCTCCCTCTATGCTGCCTCAGGGTAAGTCGACTCACTCCCTCATCCCGGACCGTAGAGAGCCAGCTCCTCAGGAGCCCCTGTGGGATTTCATCCTCTTCCGAGGCCTCTCCTGATTTGGCAGAAGAGCCCCTCGGAAGAGGAAGTGTAGAGGAAACACATTGACTCACCTGAGTCTATCACGTCAGACACAGATTTGGATGATTCTGAGGGTTCCCCCCGTTCCCCTTCTGAAGATGTCTCATTTGCAGACATTCTGGAGATCCTGAAACAGAAGGGAAATTGGCCAGCCCTCAACCCTTCGGAGGACGAATCTGTGTATCTTGAGGCGTTTGGCTCTCGTCCTTCCACCTCCTGGGTGTCCCCTCCCTTCGACCCCCTCATGCAGGTGGTTGCTAAGAAGGCATGGGCGGCTCCTGATTCAGTGGACCCCACTCCCAGGAGACCCTCTAAGTTCATCACAGCTCCAGCAGACAAGCAATTTTTATCAAAAGGAGTTTCTGTGGATGCTATGGTGGTAGCTGCTGCCACAAAGAAGGAACTGGCTGATCCTTCAGTACCTGTCCATCCACCTAACAAGGAATCTAGGTCCATGGATAGGTACGGAAGCGGATGTTCTCCTCAGCGACATTTACCATGCGTTAAGCTGAACTACCTGTGCCATTTCACTCGTCTTCAAAGGGACTTGATCAAGGAAGCGAGTGAAATGTTAAAGGATCCTACAGCTGCGGGTTTCCAAGACAAGATGAACACGCAGCTGGCTACCCTTAATTCCATATCCAACTCCTCCATGCGCCTCCTTTCTTACGCGGCCGATGGAGCGAGCAGAGCCGCAGGGACAGGTGTAGCCTTACGTAGGCATGCCTGGATGCGGCTATGCAATTTTGCGGACCCTTTCAAGACGTCTTTCACGAACTCCCCTTTTGATGGATCATCTCTCTTTGGTCCTCAAGTGAAAGAAACCCTGACTAGGTGCGAGACTGATGGCAAGACCCTTTCTGCTGTCGGAATCCGTTTTTCGACTCCTTCCAGGCCTTACCCCAAAGGCCAGAAGGGTGGAAAGATGTGGTTCCGTAAACAATCTCAAGGGACTTCGCCTGACGACAGAGTCGTTTTCCTACCAAAGGCAGAGGTGGGAATAACAATGGTAGGCGTAAGCCCTAGGGGCAGGGGGGGTCCGCAGAACCAGGGCAATCGGGAAGCCTTCCCTGACAAGCCCTTTCAGCATCCCTGAGGTGTTGCCCGACTGCCCATCTTCGGAGGCAGTCGGGGGAAGATTGTCACTGTACCCAGAAGCCTGGCTATCCCTGACTCAAGACAAATGGGTACAGTCCATCATTTCCGAAGGCTATTCTATCCCCTTTCTTCGCTTTCCAAATCAGTCAAAAAAATCCCTTCCAGATGTTGCTTTGGAAATTTCAAAACTGCTTGCAAAAAGAGCAATTCAGCCAGTGCCAGCAGACCAACAAGGATCCAGAATCTACTCAAGGTTCTTTTTAGTTCCAAAGAAAACAGGGGACTGGAGACCGATATTGGATCTCAGTGTCTTGAACAAATCAGTCAAGAAAACAAGATTTCGGATGGTCACGCTGCAATCCATTCTTCCCCTTTTGGGCAAAGGAAACTGGATGTGCTCTATAGACCTTCGGGATGCGTACTATCATATAAAAATGAACAGACGCTCCAGAAGATTCCTCCGCTTCAGGCTGGGAACCAGTCATTTTCAGTTCAGGGCCCTGCCCTTTGGTCTCACCACTGCCCCGGTGTTTACCAAATGCATGGCAGTGGTAGCTTCTCACCTGCGGCGACAAGGATTCCAGGTGTTTCCATATTTGGACGACTGGCTCCTCACAGCTCCCACCAAGCATCTCCTTCTGATGGCCAGAGATTATACTTTTCGCGTTTGTCAAAAACTGGGTATTTCAATAAATTGCGAAAAGTCTGTTTTGTCGCCTTGTCGTACTATTACCTACATAGGCGCAAATCTAGATACTATAAACATGTCTGCAAGGCTAACACACCAAAGGATATCAGACATTCACAAATTGGTGTCACTCCTTCTCAACAACAACAAAATCAAAGCCAGGTTAGTTCTAAAGGTGTTGGGAATCATGGCAGCGGCCATACCTCTCCTTCCATTAGCCAGATACCACATGCGGATCCTTCAGTGGATGCTTTTTACTCAATGGTCATACCAGGAACTTCCAATGTCGCACACCATTGTGATCACGCAGGCGTGCAAAAAGCATCTCATGTGGTGGATGTCTTCCCCCCAGCTCCTGTTGGGAAGACCCTTTGTTCCACCTCCTCCGGTTGCTACACTGACAACGGATGCCTCCCTGATCGGGTGGGGGGGCATTATCAGGGCAGGACAGTCCAGGGCACATGGCAACCAAACGAATGCCACTTGCACATAAATGTTCTGGAGATGAGAGCAGTGCTTTTAGCGTTGCAAGCCCTTCAAGACTCTCTTCCCTTGGGAACAATTGCAATCCAGACAGACAATATGTCTGTAGTGTGGTACATCAACAAACAAGGCGGAACCAGATCATACCCCCTGTGTCGAGAAGCACTCAGACTGTGGCAATGGGCGATTTCTTCTCAGTGTTTTCTGATAGCAACGCACATCCCAGGGAAGTCCAATCACATTGCGGACAAGTTGAGCAGAGCTATACTCATGCCTCATGAGTGGTCTCTGAAAGACTCTGTAGTGAGAGAAATTTTTCTCAAGTGGGGTCAGCCTTGCTGCGATCTTTTTGCTACTCCCCAAAACAGCAAGTGCAGAGAATATTTCACTCTATTCCCTTTACCAGGCCAACCCAGCAGAGACGCTCTAGTCCAAGTTTGGCCCCGGGGACTTCTGTATGCATTCCCTCCTTTCCCACTGATCTCTCAAGTAATTCAGAAAGCTATCGCTCAGAAGGCATTCTTGATCCTCATTGCTCCTTACTGGCCTCGACAAGTGTGGTTCCCCTTTCTACATCGTTTTCTCTTGGAGCGACCGTGGAATCTGGACCTAGTTCCAGATCTTTTGATCCATCAGTCGGGTCAGTTTCATCGCTCCCTCCCCTCTCTGAACCTCACTGCTTGGTTCCTCCAGTTCCAACCGTAGCCAGGCTTCCTCAATTATCTCACTCTGTTAGAGATATATTGATAGCTTCCCATAAATCTTCTACTCAAAAGATTTATTTGAGTAAGTGGAAACGCTTCTCATATTGGGCACAAGGAAAGGACATAGATCCTTTCACCGCTTCCATCCAACTAGTCCTTGATTTTCTAGCTGAACTCTTCCATGCAGGTTCATCTCCATCTACACTTAAGGTTCAATTGGCAGCTATTTCTAACTTCCATGTGGGTATTTCTGAATCTGCCCTAATGTCCCACAAACTTTGCAAAGCCTTTTTGAAAGGAGTTTTTCTTCTCAGACCTCCTATAAGAAATCCTCCTTCTCCTTGGGACCTAAATTTAGTTCTTGCTTCTTTGATTCTTTCCCCTTCGAACCTGCAGCTTCCTGTTCCTTGAAATTGTTATCATGGAAAACTCTCTTTCTGGTAGCTATTACATCAGCTAGAAGAGTCTCAGAACTTCAAGCACTCAGTTGTCGTCCTCCTTATCTTTTGTTTCATAAGGACAGAGTATCCTTACGAACTAACCCATCCTTTTTGCCTAAGGTGGTTTCGACATCAAATCTAAACCAAAGCATTGACCTCCCTGTCTTTTTTCCAGAGTATTCCAATAGGTCTGAACAAAAATTACACTGCCTAGATGTTCATCGTCAATTAAGGTACTACTTGGATAGAACAAAACAATTCAGAAAATCTGATCAGCTGTTTGTCTCCTATGCGGAAAGCAGAAAGGGACTTTCAGTTTCAAAGGTATCATTATCCAGATGGCTAACATCTTTGATTTCCCTGGTATATGAAATTAGACAACACAAATTGCCTAATAAACCTAAAGCCCATTCCACCAGAGCTTTGGCTACTTCTTTAGCCTTCCAAGACAGACTGCCTATTGACACCATTTGTGCAGCGGCTACTTGGGCTACTCCTCACACTTTTATTTCTCATTATAAGTTGGATTTAGCTTCTAGGCATAGAGCTAACTTTGGTTCCACTGTTCTCAGGAGTCTGTTCCGTTAGGCCACCGGGACAAGGTGCTAGGGGCCTTGGTCCCATCCAGCAAGAATGAAGGCGAGATAGACAACAACATATAGAAGTTATGTTCTTACCATAACGTTCCATGTTAGTTGTCTTCTTCTCGCCTTCTTCTTAGGCCCCACCCTCCTTCCCCTGGCCTGGACAGACCTAGAGGAGTTGTGATTGTGACCTCTCTTTCTACCACCTCTTTCTTAGACATATGCTATTATGCATATTTCCTGGTTCAGGATGTAGGTCACCCTTCTTTCTTCCTGTTGTTAGAGGTGGATTCTGTTTTACAGTTATACTGTTACTGTTATAAGCTGGGGTTAGCTTACAAACGAGATCTGAGGTAACTCTCGCCTAGCATTGTGGGATATAAGGGGAGCCTCGAGCCGGTGGAACCAACTCTCGAGCTTTTAGAGTGGCAGTCGGGCCGAGGTCGGCTCCGAACCCATCCAGCAAGAAGAAGGCGAGAAGAAGACAACTAACATGGAACGTTATGGTAAGAACATAACTTCTATTTTTGTACCTACCATAAATGTAGATGTTCGAGGATCTACATTGCTGCAGTCATGACCTGTGGGTAGTCCGCTGTCCTCGGTCGGCCCAAATACCAAAGGGCTAGGCTGGCGTCGGTCATTGTCGCTTAGAGCTGACGTCAGTACGCAGTGGTGCTTAAGCGCATGACCGACGCCATATCCTCAGTCTTTCTTGCCCCAGGTGTCAGAAGGCCTAAAAGGAAAGGCCAAAGCCAAAAATAGGAAAAGCCCAACAACCCCCAGTGTGTAAGTAAAGAATATCTCCAAACGAAACCCAGCAACCCCAACCTATAGAGGGGAAGGAGGGAGGGAAAATTGGACTGCAGCAATGTAGATCCTCGAACATCTACATTTGTGCTAGGTACAAAACTGTACTATGTTCTTCATCTCACATTGCTGCAGTCATGACCTGTGGGTAGAATCCCAAAGCAAAGGAAAAGGGAGGCTGGCAAATTACAAAGAATTAGGGGCTGCTAACATGCCCTGTAAAACTGCAGTGGCAAACCCAGCCCTGGACTTGGAATAGAGAGGGAGATGGTAATGCTTAGTGAAAGTGTGTACAGAACTCCAAGTAGCTGCTTCCAAAATATCCTTAGTAGCTACACCCCTCAAAAAAGCAGTAGAAGTGGCAGTAGCCCTAGTAGAATGAGGCCTGATCCCAGCAGGGACATCCTTCCCATGATGAGAATAACAAAAGGCAATACAATGACCAATCCACTTTGAAATAGTCTGCTTAGAAACAGCTTTCCCCTGCGAACTCAAAGCAAAAGAAACAAATAACTGTTGAGTCTGTCTGAACTCCTTAGTTCTGTTCAAGTAGTAACGTAACTGCCTATGGATATCCAAAGAATGCAAGACTTTTTCCCCTTTATTTTGGGGTTCAGCATAAAAAGTAGGCAAATGAATAGACTGATTCAGGGCCACACTAGAAATCACTTTAGGCATAAAAGTAGGGTTAGTCCATAAAGAAACTCTATCCTTATGGAATATCAAAAAAGGTTCAACTGCCATGAGAGCCTGCAATTCAGATACCCTCCTGGCAGAGGTAATGGCCAACAAAAAAGCAGTCTTCCAAGACAAAACTTCAGTTCAGACGTAGCTGCAGGTTCAAAAGGAGGTAAAGTAAGTTTCTCCAAAACAAAATTGAGATCCCAAGAAGGAGTAGGAGCTCTCGTGGGGTCTTATATTCTTTGCCCCTCTAAGAAATTGTTTGAACAAAGGATGGGAAAATAAAGGAGGGTCACAATCATAGTGAGCAGAAATGGCTGCAGCATGAACCTTCACAGAAGAGAATGACAAACCCTTGTCCAATAATTCAGTAAGGTACTGTAGTGCAAAACTCAAATTAGGCACTGAAACATCAAAACCCTTTGCAGTGCTCCAAAGAAAAAATCTCTTCCATTTATCAGCATAAACTTTTCTAGTGCTAGGCCGCCTAGCTTCCAAAATGACATCTAAAATCTGCTGAGGAAGCTGAGACCCCACCGGCTCCATCACAGAATACGCCAGGCTGTCAGATGGAGGGACTGCACCCGAACATTGAGAAAATGATTGTTTAACTGGGACAACAAATGAGGAACCTGTGGCAGAGGCCAAGGAGGCTCCTGGATTAAACTCCTCAGCAGAGGATACCAATGTTGACGTGGCCAGTCTGGTGCTATTAGAATCATGCAAGGCTTGTCCCGTCTGACTTTCAAGAGTACCTTGGGGAGAAGAGGCAGAGGAGGAAAAGCATAAACGTGAAGGTTGTTCCAACTGAAAGACAGAGCATCCACTTCCCAAGCATCTGGGTGGAACATCTTTGTGCAAAATTTTGGAAGTTGAAAATTCAGTGGGGAAGCGAATAGATCTATGTCTGGGGTTCCCCAAGCCACAGTCAATTGTTTGAAAATCTGAGGATCCAGTTTCCACTCGTGGGGATCCACCATTTGTCTGCTCAAAATATCTGCTAGGGAGTTCTGTGCTCCTGGCAGAAACCTTGCTTGAAGATTGATTCGCAAACCCAGAGCAGTCTCCCATAAAATCATTGCTTGTCTGCAAAGAGGGTAGGAATGGGTTCCCCCCTGCTTGTTGATGTACCACATGACTGTTGTGTTGTCTGTTTGTATCAACACCTGTCCTGGCTGAAGGAATTCCTTGAATGCCATCAAAGCAAATTGAACTGCTAACATCTCCTTCATGTTGATATGCAAATGTAGTAGTTTGGGAGGCCACATGTCTTGTATCCATTTTCCATTGAAGTGTGCTCCCCAAGCCAAGTCCGAGGCATCCGTCGTTAGGATCTGACTCGCCTCTGGTCTGGACACAGAGAGTCCCTTGTTTAGGTGACATTCCTGAGCCCACCAAAGTAATTCTTTCTGGATGCAAGGTATAATCCGAATGACAGTGTCCAAACTGTGGCAGTGTTGAGCCCACACACTTTTGAGATACCATTGTAGCTTCCTCATATGCAGATTGGCATTGGGAAGTACTAGAATGCAAGATGCCATGAACCCCAAGGCTTGGAGGACTGTCCTTGCAGTCAGCCTGGACATTACTGATAACTGCTGGAAGTAGAGAGGAAGAGTTCTTTGTTTGTCCGGGGTCAGAAATGCCATCTGAGAGGCTGTATTCAGTCTCACACCCAGAAAGCACATGTCCTGAGAGGGCACTAGACTGGACTTTATTTCGTTCACAGTATACCCTAGGCACCTTAAAACTGTCATTACATAGTGGAGATGCTGTAGTAATTTGTCTTTGTTTTGAGCAAGAATCAGGCAATCGTCCAAATAAGGATAAATTTGTATTCCTCCCTGTCTGAAGAAAGCAATCACAGGAGCCAGAACTTTTGTGAACACCCTGGGCGTAGTAGATAAGCCAAAGGGCAATGCAGAGAATTGATAATGTGAAGTACCAGCCCGAAATCTCAGGAATCTCCTGCAGCTGGGCTTGATAGGGATGTGAAGATAGGCCTCTTTGAGATCCAGGGTTACCATCCAATGATCTTTGCCTATCATAGGCAGAAGTTGTTGTAATGTTAACATCTTGAACTTTGGAATTTCTAGGTAGGTGTTGAGAATGGACAAATCCAGAATTGGCCTCCAAGTGTTTCCTTTCTTTGGCACCAGGAATAGACGGAATAAAATCCTAGGCCTACTTCTGAAGGAGGGACCACCTGAATTGCCTCCATCTGCAAAAGTAAAGAAATCTGCTTCTGAGCCTCCAGCCTTTGCTGAGGAGGCACATCCGGCATGCCTTTGAAAGGAGGAAAAGTGTGAAAATAAAACTTGTAACCTCGATTTATTATATCAAACACCCATTTGTCTTGGGTGATCAAATTCCAGTTTTCTTTGAAAAGTCCCAACTTTCCTCCCAGAGGAGCTGCCAGTAAGGGAGGGTCTGGCAGCGGAAGATACAGGTCATTGGGTCTGCTTATGAAAGGGCTGACCCCTGCCCTCACCAGAAGACTGTGCAGGAGAACTCCAAGTCCTAGGTCTGAAGGAACCCTGAGCGTGAGCCCTGCCTCTACCACGTCTAGACCTGCCCTTAGGCTGATAATCCGAAGAAGGATAAGACCATCCCCTAGCAGGCCAATTCCTACTAAACTTAAGGGGCTGCACCTGCAAAAATCCTTGACCGTCTGCATAGACTTAGCCTTATCTTCCATCTTTTTCAAAACTGATTCCACAGGAGGACCAAAAGAACTTCAGATTGAAGAGGAGCATCCAAAATTCGAGCCTTTACATGTTCTGACAAATTTTGATCCTTAAGCCAGGCATGTCTACGAATAACTGAACCTGTAGCAGCCACCCTAGAAGAAGCCTGAAGAGCATCAAAACCACACTGCAAAGAATGCTTGCCAACTTGATCTGATGCATGAACCAACTCCTGGAGCTCCTTACACTCTATACCCTCAGATAAAGCATCCACCTTAGACTTCAATTGGCCTAATAAAAAATTCTGATACTTCAGCATATGAAATTGGCAATTCAAAGCCCTCATAGCTAACGTAGAGGAGGTGTACACTTTTTCCCCCACCTGTCTAACGCCCTAGAATCTTTATCCAAAGGGACTGGATTTTTAGCCACAGAAGCCTTAACACCCTTAGGTCCTTGAATAATGGTTTCCGGATCAGCCCTAGGACTCTTATACAAGTACTTATGAGCTTCTGGAACTCTGTAATACTGTCAGGCTTAACAGGGGCTGGAGGCAGAGAATCAGGATTAAGGGAAGATTCAGAAAACACATCCTGAACAACATCTAAGACAGGAGGAATAGCCAAGGGCCTATGTTGTGGCAGAAACAAAAATTCCCTAAGCCTTTTCCGAGAATCTGAAAAATCTTGACCTTCCCACTTGAAATGCTCCCTCATGGTATGTAAAGTTTCAGAAAAGGAAAAATCTTCTGGAGGAGAAGCAGAAGGACAGGAGTCCTCTGCATCCGAATCAGAATAGGAAGGAAAATCCTGAATTTCTTCAGCTGAGGAATCAGAGTAATCCGAGGAATGATCCATTCCCTCTAAATCTGCCTCCACCCTAGGCCTTTTCTCTGGGGGGGGCATAGAACCCCTGATCAAAGTAATCAAGTCCTCCGCCATTTTCAACATATGTTTTTTAGGAACAGGGGCTGGAGAGCTAGAAGAATGACCAGGTCTAACAAGACCAGGTTTGGCCTTAGCATGGCCTTTAGCCACTGAAGTAGAAGGCCTAATAACCTTTTGTAAGGATGGAACTACTGAAACCTGAGAAGCACCCACGGCCTGTCCTAACTCCTGAGAGGCCAACTCCTGTAAAAGTAAAGGTTCCCCCTGGGATTCAGCTGAACCCTCGGCAGGATCCATAGATTCAACCGGAGGCTCCGAAGAACCGGCGTCCACAACGGACGACTCATCCGGTTTAGATCTCAAAGATTTATCCTTACGCTTCTTAGCGGTAGCGGGCGTCGGAGGATCCGACAGCATGTTATAGTTACACCGCTTACTGAAAACAAGCCTGGCACAGTCTAACCTTCGCTTAATGGTGCGCTTATTAAATCTAGCACAAAAGCGACACCCGACTACGTGCTCAGGCCCTAAGCAAGGAATACAGAGAGAATGATAATCCCTATGAGGTATCTGTTTCCCACAAGAAATGCAATTATTCACTTTTTCTGACATCCGGATAACTGAGGCAAGAAAAAACAAAAATTTCCCCAATGGGGTACTTAGCCCAACTTGGTCTTCGGTCTGAAACTCGGTAAATGAAAATTTCAGAACGCCGAACGGCACTCGCAAACACTGCTTCTGCTTCGGACCACGCGGCAAGAAAGACTGAGGATATGGCGTCGGTCATGCGCTTAAGTACTACTGCGTACTGACGTCAGCTCTAAGCGACAATGACCGATGCCAGCCTAGCCCTTTGGTATTCGGGCCGACCGAGGACAGCGGACTACCCACAGGTCATGACTGCAGCAATGTGAGACGAAGAAAATCTTACCTTATTGATCGTTTTCTTCTTCTGTGCTACACAAGGGTCTAGGCCATTCTACTTTTATTTATTTATTTATTTATTTAAATTTGTTGGCCGGGAGTGTCCGACTGGACGTGGGTCCATTTTCAGCGAAGGCCCGGGGAGAAAAGCTCCACAGTAAAATAAACGGACAGTAGTTACATTGGATTACATAGCAATTAACAATTTAACATAGAAATTACTTACAACATATTTACAGATGAAGAACATAGTACATCAGTAGACAACTAGAATCTTTATCTGTGAAGTACATAACAGGCATTAACAAATGTAACAATGAGAAGATCCTGCTGTATAATAAGTACTAGGCTTATGAGCATCTGAGCTTGCTATAATCAAGGTAGTTAGTGGAGTGGAAAGAAAGGTAGTAGTTGGATGGGGTGGATGATATTAGAGTGGGAGTTGCAAGGGCATAGCCAGCATGTTTTTAGGTGCGCTTTTAATAAAGTTTTGAACTTCATTCCCCCTTGCTCCAGTCAGGCTCACTCTTCTCCACTACCCCCATTCCCTCCCACCCCCCAGTCAATTACATTTATTCCCACCAACCCCCCCCCACATAGCCTCCAATCATCACCCAGGTTCCACCCACCTAAGCTAATTAAAGACCACACATGATACCACTCGTACTCTACATCACTAGCAGCTAAGTATACTACCAAATCCCTGCTACAGATAAGACACCTCTCACACAAAAGTACAGTTTGAGGATTCCATTGCTGCAGTCCTTACTATTGGGTATAGTCAGCCAGTCGGCCCGCCGAATACCAGAGTATAAGGCTGGCGTCGGTCAGGCACGGGCGCGTCAGTCGTCAGGTACTAATCGCGCATGACGGCGTCATATCCTCAGTCTTTTCTTAGCCCACATCTCTGAAGACTCTAAAAGACAAGTCCCAAAATACCTGCACCAAAAACATGTACAATATATACAGAATATATACAAAATATAAGCATGTAAACTCACCTACACAACCACCCCTAAACACAGAGGGAAGGAGGGAGGAATTGGACTGCAGCAATGGAATCCTCGAACCTCTACATTTATGGTAGGTACAAAACTGTACTTTTTCCATTGCTGCAGTCCTTACTATTGGGTAGAATCCCAAAGCAGAGGTAAGGGAGGCTGGCAAATCATAAAGAAGTAGGAGCTGACAACATGCCTTGCAAAACAGCTGTGGCAAAACCAGCCCTAGACTTAGAGTAGATAGGAAGGTGATAATGCTTAGAGAAAGTATGCACTGAACTCCAAGTAGCTGCTTCCAAAATATCCTTAGTTGCCACCCCTTAGAAATGCTGTTGAAGTGGCAGTAGCCCTAGTGGAATGAGGCCTAATCCCAGCTGGAATCTCCTTGCCATGATGGGAATAACAAAATGCAATGCAAAAGCCAATCCACCTAGAAATAGTTTGTTTTGACACAGGCTTGCCCTGTGAACTCAAAACAAAAGAAACAAACAACTGCTGAGACTGCCTAAAATCCTTAGTCCTGCTTAAATAATAACGCAATTGCCTGTGTACATCTAAAGTGTGCAAAATCTTTTCCCCTTTATTTTGAGGGTCTGCATAAAACGTAGGCAAATGAATAGTTTGGTTTAAAGCCACACTAGAAACCACCTTAGGCATAAAGGAAGGATTAGTGCGTAATGATACCCTATCCTTATGGAAAATCAAAAGGGCTCTACTGCCATAAGGGCCTGCAACTCAGACACCCTTCTTGCAGAAGTAATAGCCAACAGAAAAGCAGTCTTCCATGACAAGTATTTCAATTCAGCAGTAGCTGCAGGCTCAAAAGGTTGTAGAGTAAGTTTTTCCAACACAAAATTGAGATCCCAAGCAGGAGTAGCTTATATTCTTTGCCCTCTAAGAAACTGCTTGAACAAAGGATGCGAAAACAAAGGTGGGTCACAATCATAGTGAGCTGAAATTGCTGCAGCATGAATCTTAATGGAAGAGAAGGACAAACCTTTGTCCAATAACTCAGTAAGATATTGAAGAGCCACACTCAAATTAGGCTCAGAAATCTCCAAATTCTTTGCTGTACTCCAAAATAAAAATCTCTTCCATTTTCTCTCCTTGTACTAGGTCTTCTAGCTTCCATAATCACATTTAAAACTTGTTGAGGAAGTTGAGACCTGCTGTGTTTCAACACAGAATATGCCAGGCTGTTAGATGAAGAGAGTGAAGCTTGACATTGAGCAGATGACCGTCCTTCTGAGATAACAGATGAGGAATCAGAGGTAAAGGCCATGGAGGCTTCTTTACCAGACTCCGTAGTAGTGGGTACCAGTGTTGCGAGGCCAATCTGGAGCTATCAAAATCATCCTTGGCCTGTCTTGTCTGACCTTTAATAGTACCTTTGGAAGAAGAGGCAGAGGTGGAAAGGCATACACATGAAGGTTTTTCCAACTGAAAGACAGAGCATCCACTTTCCAAGCTGTGTGATGAAACCCCTTTGTGCAATACTTTGGCAGCTGGTGGTTTAGTGGAGAAGCGAACAGATCTATGTCTGGAGTTCCCCATGACACTGTCAATTTCTGAAATACATGAAGATCCAGTTTCCACTCGTGGGGATCCATGATTTGTCTGCTTAACACATCTGCTAAGGAGTTCAGTGCTCCTGGCAGAAACCTTGCCTGAAGAGTTAGTTGCAAGCTTAGCGCAGTCTCCCATAAAATCATTGCTTGCCTGCATAGAGGATAAGAATGTGTTCCCCTTGCTTGTTGATGTACCACATGACAGTTGTGTTGTCTGTTAGAATCAACACCTGCCCTGGAAGAAGTAACTCCTTGAAAGCCATTAATGCAAACTGGACTGCTAACATCTCCTTCATGTTGATATGTAGATGCTGTAGTCTGGCAGGCCACTTGTCTTGTATCCACTTTCCATTTAGATGAGCTCCCCAAGCAATGTCCGAGGCATCTGTCGTTAAAATCTGACTTGCCTCTGGCGGGAAGGCAAGGTATTATTTGAATGACAGTGTCCAAATCCTGGCAGTGCTGTGTCCATACATTTTGAGATACCATTGTAGCTTCCTCATATGCAGTTTGGCATTGGGAAGCACCAGAATACAAGATGCCATGAACCCTAATGCTTGAAGGACTGTCCTTGCAGTCAGCACGGACTGATGAGATAGTTGATGGAAGTAAAGTGACAGACTCTTTTGTTTGTCCGGGGTTAAAAAGGCCATCTGGGCTGCTGTATTCAGTCTCACACCCAGAAAGCACATGTCTTGAGAGGGTACTAGACTGGACTTTATTTCGTTCACAGAATACCCTAGGCATCTTAGCACTGCTATAACATATTCCAGATGCTGTAGAAGGTCTTCCTTTTCTTGAGCCAGAATCAGGCAGTCGTCCAAGTAAGGATAGATTAGAATTCCTTGAAGCCTGAAGTAAGCTATCACTGGAGCCAGAACCTTTGTGAATACTCTGTAGATAAGCCAAAGGGCAATGCAGAGAACTGATAATGAGAATTTCCAGCTCGAAACCGCAGATACTTCCTGCAACTTAGCCTTATAGGCACATGAAGGTAAGCTTCCTTGAGATCTAAAGTTACCATCCAGTGATCTTTGCCCAGCAGAGGTAAAAGCTGTTGTAACGTCAACATCTTGAACTTGGGAATGTCCAGAAAAGTGTTGAGGAGAGATAAATCCAAAATTGGTCTCCACGTGTTCCCCTTCTTTGGTACTAGGAACAGGCGAGAATAAAATCCTAGGCCCCTTTCTGATACAGGGACTGGCTGAATGGCCCCCATCTGGAGTAACTGAGAAACTTGCTTGTGAGCCTCCTTTCTTTGTGGAGGAGGAACGTCTGGCATGCCTTTGAAAGGGGCATTGTATGGAAATAAAATCTGTAACCGTGGTGAATGATATCCAACACCCATTTGTCTTGAGTAATTAAATCCCAATTTTCTTTGAAAAGAGACAGTCTTCCTCCCAAAGGAGCTGCCAGACGAGAATCTACTGGCAGCTGAAAAGACAGGTCATTGGGTCTGTTTGCCCTCACCAGAAGTCTGAGCAGGTGAACTCCCTGTTCTAGGCCTAAAAGAACCTTGAGCCCTGCCCCTACCACGTCTAGACCTACCCCTAGACTGGGAATCATAAGCAGGATATGTCCACCTTAGCAGGCCAATTTCTACTAAACTGGCTGCACCTGCAAAAAATCTTTAACAGTTTGCATAGACTTAGCTTTGTCCTCCATTTTCTTTAAAACTGCTTCCACAGGCAAACAAACAACACATCAGACTGTAAAGGAGCATCCAAAATCCTTGTCTTAACATGCTCAGCTAAATTCTGATCCTTCAACCAGGCATGCCTGCGAAGAACAGAACTAGTAGCAGCCACCCTCGAGGAGGCCTGTACAGCATCAAAACCACATTGCAAAGAATGCTTACCCACTTGCTCAGACACATGAACCAAGTCCAGCAACTCTTTACACTCAATACCTTCAAAGCATCCACCTTAGATTTTAATTGTGAAAGGAGATAATTCTGATATTTTAGCATGTGAAACTGACAATTCAACGCTCTCATGGCTAGAGTGGAAGAAGTATACACTTTCTTTCCCCACCTATCCAAGGCCCTTGCCTCTTTATCAGTGGGAACAGGATTTTTAACCACAGAAGCCTTAACACCTTTAGGCCCTTGAGAAATAGTTTCTGGGTCCGCCCTAGGACTCTTAAACAAATACTTATGAGCGGCACCCTATAATACCTATCAGGCTTAACAGGAGCAGGAGGCAAAGAGTCAGGATTCAGGGAAGCCTCTGCAAAAACATCTTCCACCACATTCAACACAGGAGGAATAGCTAAGGGCCTATGCTGGGGCAAAACAAGAATTCCCTAAGCCTTTTCCTGGAATCAGAGTAATCCTGGCCTTCCCATTTAAAGTGCTCCCTCATGGAATGCAGAGTCTCTGAAAATGAGAAATCCTCAGGAGGAGAAGCTGTAGGAGTGGAATCATCCACATCAGAATCAGAATAAGTAGGATACTCCTGCAAGTCTTCCAGAAGACTCTGAAGCCTCTGAACACTGTTCAAAACTATCAAACTCGGTTCCACCCTAGGCCTCTTATCAGCATAGAACCTCTAATCATAGTAATCAAATCTTCTGCCATTTTAAGCATATGTTTCTTAGGTACAGAACCCGAAATGCTAGGAGAAGCCCCCACTGAAGCTGAACTAGGCCTACCTCTCAAAGAAGTTTTGGCAACAGAAGGAGAGGCTCTAACTACCTTGGGAAGAGAGGGAAGAACAGTTACCTGAGAAGCCCTCAGCCTGGTCTACCTCCTGAGAAGGCACATCCTGTAACAGTAAAGTTTCTGCCTGAGACTCCATGGAAACTCCTGGCAAAACCTCTGGCTCCACTGAGGGTTCATCAACCCTAAGCTTCACTGTTTTGTCCTTGCGCTCGGCGCCCGGAGCATCCCTCGGCATTTTATAATTACGCTTCCCAAACACTAACCTGGCACAGTCTAACCTCCTCTTAATAGTCGTTTGTTAAACCTAGCACAAGAGCGGCAACCAACAACGCCGTGTGCTCAGGCCTAAACAAGGTATACACAAGGTAAGAAAATCCCTATGAGGAATCTGTTACCCACAAGAAATAGAGTTATTCACATTTTCTGTCATCCGTAAAATACTGAGGCAAGAAACCAAAATGTTCCAACTCTGTTTCGGTCTGAAACAAATATTTCAGAACGCCAACCTGCACTCGCAAAACTGCTTCTGCATCGGACCATGCCTGGTATTCGGGCCGACTGGACGCGGACTATACCCAATAGTAAGGACTGCAGCAATGGAAAACGAAGAACATCTCCTCTTTCCTTGCAGTACATCATTACACACACACACTACTTTTGTTACATATACAGTACTCGCACTCAACTGCCTTCCCACACCATGACATACTTTCAAATAACTATCCACCAAACTCTCATGGTCAGCACCTTTCTTCTTTTAAGCTCCCTCACATCATAACATACTGCTCTGCAAAAGGCCAATTCTCCTCCCTGGCGAATCATCCCCATTTATACTCTTGAATAAACCCACATACTACAATATAACAACTTCCCTATTCTCCCCCACCTACACTGATTATGATCTAAAAAGATCCCTTCCTCCAAGATACTTTTCCCTCAACTCTCGCAAACATGACAAACTTATTAATAAACTTATGAAACTCTACTCACACATTCTTAAAATATTAATTAAATCTGGGGATATACACCCCAATCCCAGCCCCATGCCAACATCCAATATAATAAGTAGCTCCAACACTATCAACATAGGACCACTCCAGCATAATAACAAATCTTCCTTACTCGTACTTAACATGAACTTAAGAAGTATTGCCAATAAAATTCATGACTTACATGCTCTACTATCTCTATACTCCCCAGACATAGTAATATTAACTGCAACTTGGCTTAAACTTAATAATACCAATATTTTATTTATGTTTGATGACCGGGGAAGTCCACGGGGCCATAAAGAGCCCGTTTTCACTGGAAGCCCAGGGAAAAAAAGCTCCAAATATTGCAAGTTACATATTACATGTTACAAAAGAATAACAAAGATTTGTACAGAACAATTAAAACATTTACAGAAATATAATGCATTATGTAATAAGCTTTTAGTGAGTTAACATTTAAACAGGAGGTTACTAGCCCTTTTGGAGGTTGGGTAAACTGAACATTTGCAGAAACATTTTTGTCAAATAAACTCCTTGTAAGTAAACATTAAACAAGTGGCTGCTAGCCCTTTGCAGGTTAGGTGGACCATTCTGCATGGAAAGAGTACAAGAAAATTGGATTATGGAAAGTATAGTACATTAGATAGCAGAGACAAACTCAGTTCCTGGTAGGGCGAGACTTTTAGGTTGAGATGAAGCAATAGAACTGGTAAATGGTAATGATTTCAGTGCAGGGTAGAAAGAGATGAGGTGGAGAGGGGTTTTTGTTGTAGCGTGACATGGGCATTCCCATTTGGCTGACAGATGAGAGAATAGCTGAGATTTGAAATTGGTATGGTTTGGAAGGTTGTGAAGGTGTGTGTGTGTGGGGGGTTCCACTGCTTGGCTAAGAAGTAGGACAGTAGTAGGTGACCAGGAGGTCATGCTGGTTTGTGAACCTGAAGGAAATTTTTGGTTTGTGGATCTCAGTTGGTGGTTGGGTATACTGGGTTTTAAGGATGTAGTGAGAGATGGGCAGTTTGCGGATTTAAAGATGGGCTTGTGGGCAATGGAGAGTTGTAGGTAACTGAGGTAGTTGGGGAGTACAAGCCAATTGAGGGTGAGGAGGGGAGTGGCAGTGGTGGGATGAGTTTTTTTTTAATTGGTTGCAGATTTGCAGATCTTGTGGTAGCAGGATTCAAGTTTGAATCGTAAGCCGAGGTGGAGATATGTGAACAGATGGGCACAGTACAACAGTTCCTGGTTATAACAATGCTGCGCAAAGACAGGTTAACAAGAAAAGGCGGAAGAGTAGCAATCTTCTACAAAAATCACCTAATACTTGACCACCTAGGTATTTCCACCCCTGACTTTCATAATTCTGAGCTTTTATTTACTAGATTACAGATTAACCCCAAAAAAGCACATGAACATTATAGGAGGTTACATTCCACCCGGCAGAAATATTCCTTTCTTGGAATACTTACTCAGTTGGATCACACATCGCTACCACAAGAAATCATCCTATTAGGTGACTTCAGTATTGATTGGCTCAACTGCTCCTCACAAAGTCCAACTGACCATCTAAACCTCCACGGATTCACCCAACTTATCACATCCCCTACTAGGACTGACAAATCTTCTAAACAGTCAATCCTTCATTGGATACTGGTTAGTAACCCCTCCCCTAGCACTCCAAACTAAGTGACCATTACCCAACTTTTCTTCTTCGATCACGCACTCTGCAATCCACCCAGACCTCCTACCGCCGTATCAGAAACAAAAAAAACCTTTAGGCTAGACAGTTTCATTTCTGCGCTAAAAAAGTTGCAGACAGGACTCACTAACACAACTACCACTTGAGGATGCAATAAGCACCTTCCTAAATATACTAAACTACCATGCACCACCCAGAACTATTTGAATTAAACCTAAGTATGTACTCTGGATAACAAAAGAATGTAGATCACTACTGAAAGCTAGAGATAAGGCATGTGGATATCTTCACAAAAATAAAACCCAGCTAGCTAGACAAAAATACCTTGAGTTAAGTAACAAAGCTAAAAAAATTGTGAAATAAGATAAAATCAACTATTACTACAATATGCAGAATATACATTCAAAATACCCTCAAATTCTGGACAGCTATTAATAATATACGACCCCCAACCCAGCAACAATTAGCAATACTGAAAGCATCGCAACCCAATTCAATAAATATTTTATAGAAACTATTCAAGCCTTCTCAAACTCTCAGGATAACAACAACAACTCTACATGTCTCCTCCCTCAATCAAATACCTCCTGTCATAATAATATCCCTCACTTTAGCCTACACCCAGTCTCTGTTAAATACACATCATAAAACTTCTCCAAAAACGGAAGCCAACCACACTAGCTGCAGACAAACTCCCTACTAGCTTTCTAAAAATTGCCACTGACGCTATATCTTATCCAGTAGACATTGTCCTAAACAGGTCTATATCCAAAAATCAGGTCAGCAGTATCTGGAAAGTCTCCCACATACTGCCACTACACAAAGGAGGTAACTCCACAGATTTCACAAATTACCATCCTATTGCCATCCTATCTCCCTTGTCCAGAAATACTAGAAAGAGTAGTGCATACCCAATTAATGAACCACCTTCTCACCCACAAACTATTATTACACACCTAACATGGCTTTTGACCACATCATAGCACCACAACTGCACTTATGCCCTTTACTGATATCGTTAACCAACATAGGAACAACGGACTGTACGTATCCTCCATATTCTTAGATCTGTCCAAGGTTTTGACTTGGCAAACCACAATAAACGTATTAGCATTCTCTCCACCCTAAATATTAGTACCTCTAGTATTGCATGGTTCCAAAACTACCTAACAGGACGTCTACAAGCTGTTCAATGGCAGAATCAACTCTCTTCTCTGCTCCCAGTTCTAGTAGAGGCTCCTTTAGGCTCCATCCTTGGTCCCCTGCTCTTTTGTATATTTACTAACCAACTCAGCACCTCCACACCTCATGCTACTGTAGTTCAATACGCGGATGACTCTACCCTAATTCGTGCAGCCCCCACACTACAAGACCTCCACACCTTAACCCAAGATTCCTTCCTATCTGTCGAATCATGTCTCACCAACTCCAGACTTATCCTAAATCCCAACAAAACTAATCTCCTCATCTTTAGCCCAACTAGATATCACTCAGCTCCACACACATTTGTTCTCTTATCCAAAAATAAAACTGTGATCAACACAGTACCACACAGTAAACTGCTTGGTGATGAAATTGATAATAACCTAAAATTTGGTATACACATAGCCCAAACCATGAAGAAGGTCCACAAAAAACCTGGTCTCCTATAACAGAATAAAGAATTTCTAACAGAAACACCAAAAGCTACTATAGCCCGCACATACCTCCTATCAACCCTTCTGTACGCTTACTCAGTACTAACCAACCTCTGCAAAACAGAATTAATCAAACTAGAAACTTGTTATAATAAAATAGCAAAATTTGAAACTGGTGCCTCCTACAGGTCACACCACTGCACATCACTTAAACAACTAAATTGCCTCAAACTTCCTCAACTTCTTCACTTTAATCAACTTACCCTTGCACACAAAATTCTTCAGCACCCTGAAAAACTTCTTGCTCTTCAAAATATTATTAACCCATATAAAAGCTCTCGTTGTCGCCGCTCTAGTAACCTACACCTATTAGACACCACTAAAGCCAAAAATCACAAAGGAGATTCCCTGTTCTCCAACTGCATCCCAAAATATGGAATTAACTTCCACCCCCTGTAACTGCTAGTAGCTCTATTTCACAACTTAAAACACTCCTTAAATCATACCTCAAAAGCACCTGGCTGATTATTGTAACACTCCTGGATAGACCTACAGTCTATCTCTGCTAGCTTAATTTCACTGTGGTTGATGCACTCCTTTTTATTTCCTCATGTGAATTCTTCCAACCATTGAATTTATTCCTTTTACATCTCAGTTTCACTTGCAGAGAAATCCATGTAACAGATTCATGTCCATCTTTGTATGAATCCCTTACCCTACTCATTGTTATCCTTACATATTTTTGATGAAAATGTATCTGCGTTTTATTTCTCATTTCCTACCTGTTATTTGTTATGCCTGGTACATGTATCTGTATTTTTACACTGCTATTCAACTCATGTTATTTATTTATTTATTTGACATTTATTGACTGGGATAGTCTGACTGGGACAAAGCTCTTTTTCAGCAGAGGCCCGGGGAGAAAAGCTCCAACAGTACAAATGTAACTAAGAGATGCATGTTACAATAAATGTAGAATACAATAAGAATATCAATATATGAGATAACAATAAAGAAAGCAAGACCGAAATACAATATAGTTAAGCAGATAAACACAATGATGGCAAAGATATGTAGAAATGTAGACTGTAGGACTAAGAATATTGATCAGTTACTAATTGTAGACAACAGGAGGAGTAGATATTAACAGATAGTACAGTGGAAGTCAGGAACAGAGAGGAGAAGTAGTAGAAGAGTATTTCTGGAGCTTTTCTCCCCGGGCCTCTGCTGAAAAAGGACATGTGTCTAGACATTCCCAGTAAACAAATGTAAAATGAAATAAAATAAAAAAAAAAAATAAACCGTGTAGGTCCAAAATAGCCCTTCAAATCAGATAATCCTAAATTATCTTTTTCTGTTGGAGGGATCAACTTATCACACTTTTGACCCTTGCCTTCTTCCTGTCCCAGATAAACTCTTTCATCTCTATTAATTACTATCCACAAATTCTTCTCTTGTTGATAAGAATATGCCTGACCTATATGTAAAAACTAAAGGGACTAAAAACATTTTCACTTCTTGTATCTTGCTATCCATGTCCATAAACAAGAGCTTCCAGTTAATCAGTTTATGTATTATCTTCTGTTTAGTCTTTTCCCACATATTTTTAGCTGCCATAACAGAGTCCTTTTTACCCCATACTCTTAAATACTTCATTTTATTGTGTCCTGATAAATAGGAGTATTACTTCACCAATTTATGTGTGGGTACATAACTTATAGCTGCAGCATCCCGAAAAGACCTGAAACCTTCTCAGAATGTTCCACAACACTGAGATATCCTTTTCTGGTTTTATTAGGTATAAAATAATATTGTTTGCAAGTAAAGCCAAATTTTCTTAATTGCCATACCAATTATATATTTGAATTCCTGAGTCCCTTATTTTCTTTGGCAATGGCTCTTAATGGGGTGGGAGGTTGGCATAATGGTTAAGGTGTTTACCTTCTACATACAAGGTGCAGGGTTTGATTCTCACATGGGGTGATTGGCTAGGCTTAAAATGTCTCACAAGGGCAGTTAGTCTAGTACTAATCTATGAACCTATTATTGTAATGCAAATAACAACAAAAGGGAAGGAGGACATCCCTGCCTGGTTCCTCTGTACAGATGAAATTCATCAGAGAGGAGCCATTCCACTTTAAATGTTGCCTCCGATCCCTCATATATCCTCCTAATTAACCTTACTTATGCATCAGGGAATGCAAATGCTTCCACTGCTTTACTCAAAGTCTCAACTTACTGTGTCAAATGCTTTATCTGCATCATGATCTACCAACAATAGAGGTATTTTCTTGTATTCTGCTTACCTTTGAATCATCATTGTTCTGTTAAAGTTGTGAAATGTTTTCCTCCCTTCACAAAATCAGACTGATCCATATCTATCAATTTTGGCAACACCTTTGCCATTCTTTTAGCTCTAATAGACAAACACTATAACCATGGTTTAAAATTGAAGTGGGGTTATATGAACCTGGGTCTGAGGAGTCTTTAACGTTTTATGTATTACAGACACCACAGCTTTTTTCCAGTATTTTGGTGCTTCCCCCTTCTTTTAAAATACTGCTAAACAAAACCTTCCAGATCTTTATCACTTTCTTCCATCCTAGCTTCCAAACTTCACAAGAATACCATTTATTCCTGGTGGCTTTCCTGCAGCTTGATTATACATCACCATTTTTTTTTATCTCTTCTCTGATCTTACATGTCAATAGTTTAGCCTCATCTACCTCTAATGTTGGCATACTTAAGTCTTCTGGAAAAATTCCATTTGTGCATTTTCTTGATTTCCACATTTCTCTGCTTTATACAAAATTTTAAAATTTCCAAAATACGTACAATACCTCCATAGAATCTCTGGTTATTTTTCTTGTTATAGGCTCCCTAAGTTTGGTATCAACCCTTTTCAATTTCTGGTGCCTAAGTTGTTGTGCAAAAAGTTTTTGTGCTCTAGAATTATTATCTAAAATAGTTACTTAACAGATGTTTTTTTTTTTTAAACTCATGCATATTATTGTAGATAATCCCTTATTTTTTCTTCAACACTCTGCAGTTGCGCCTCTTCTTGTTCTGTGAGATTTTTGTTATTCTTCAATACTTTAACCTTTGTCAGCCACTCTAAATATTTTTTTGTTGCTGCTTAACCATATCTCTGTTTTATTGGGTCTATATCATATGAACGAATCCCACAAATTGTGACCGCTCATAATATCGAACCTCAAAGTGCTTTTTCTGAGATCATGGTACAGTGAAGAATGGATATTTGCTCTTTCCTCATTGTAGTGTGATCTCGGAGTTGGAATATATATTTAGTGGGAGGTGTGGGGGTGCAGCCCCCCACAATTGGAAGTTCAAGGTCTGGTACATTAGATATTATGAGCGTTCACAATTTGTGCAATTCGCTCGTACGATATAGACCAGTTTTATTTCTACCCTATTTTTAAACTCTATTTTCATTTTATCCCACACACTAGCTATACCATCTGAAGAAATTTCTATCTTCCCTAATAACTCTTGAATAATTTCCACTACCCATTGCTTAAATTTCTCTTTTTAACAGGGAGGTGTGGAAAGGCTAGTGTCCAATTCTTACTTCATTACCTTGCATTTTTTATTTAAGCTGCTATTGGTACATTATCTTAAATAGTTATTGGATGTGTGTTGAAGATTTAAATTAAATGCACATGTTCCTGGAAAATATAATTTCTGTCTAGTCTAACCCAGTTATTGTACCTTGGGGAATAATATGTAAATTCTCTCAGAGTTCTTACTACTAAATTCACGTTTTCCATACCAAATACTTTCGTAATTTCTTAAGATATCCACCCTCTTTCGTTATATTTTCCCCTTCTAGGTCCCAGATACATCCTCAGTGTTACAAATCAAGTTCCAGTTCCCAACTATACAAGTTATATTCCCTGCTAAAAGCTCATTATTTCTCCCAAAATTTTCTTAAGCTCCTTAATAGCAGTTTTAGGTGGAATATAAATCCATGCCAGCATAACCCACCCCCCTTGCCAGTAGCCCCTTACTAATGCAAATGTGCCATTATTATCTTTTTTCCTTTTTCTATAGCTAATGAAGCTCCTCTAGCAATTAGCATAAGTACTCTCCTTTTCCCATATCCATTCTGTTGAATATCCATCCTGATTTTTTTTCTTTATCAAACTCGCATGCTTATTTCGTTCCAAATGTGTCTCCTGTAGCATTGTTATTTTCACTCTGCATTTCTTAATGTAATTCTGTACTCTTACCTTTTTGTCTATACCTGTGATTTGTTTCCCATTCCAAAATAATATGGATAGTGTAGCCATTATGATAGAAAGCTATTATTCCCATCTATTACATTTGACAGGTTTTTTAAATATTTATTTCAAACTTTTGTATTGCATGCACCCACTGTTTGGCAGACTAATCCTTTATAGAGTTGTTTTTGTCATCTACGTTTGAACATTTTACAGAACTTTTTCTTTTAATGAGAATCCTCAAAAAAAAAAAAAAAAAAAAAAAAAAACCCAGGACCTGTTCAGTTAAAACAAACACATATGTACATCTTCAAACAATGCACTTTAACCCTCCTGGTAGGACAGTTGTCTGAAAATGACAGATACACCTGCAGGCATTACCTAACCTAAAATTAAGAATCCAATGTTGTCTTTTCCATCTGGATTCAAAGTGTGGGTTATCAGATCTGACTCTGATCAGAGCCCTGCCAAATCCAGGAGCTCAGCCTCCTCTACCAACAATGCCTAGCCCTAACAGACAACTTTCAGATATATTTTTCTGCCTTTCAGGACTGCGGGTTGGTATTGAGCTCAGTTGGGGTTGTATCATTTGACGTATTAGGCAAGTGCATATTTGTACTGTTTTCCACCACCCTTCTTCCACTTCAATTTAGTTACTAGTTAGTGTGTTTTTGTGGCATTTCTTAGCTTTTTAGTATAGGTAGGTCAGTATTAGGTAGGTTACATGGTATCTACAAAATAACAAGGCAAGGAACTAGTAACAGACCTTTCTCAAAAGGGGCAGGATAGACTGCAGCATTACCATCTGGAATTTGGTATGTTTCACAAAACAATTTCACTTACTCAAATCCAAAAATGGCTTGAGGTCCTGTTTTTTTTTCTTGGGAACCAAAAATAATATGGATAAGTCCCCAGATCAGCATTGGTCTGATGGGACCTCCTGCATGACTCAACTTTCTAACATCTTTTTGATTTCAACATCTGCATACCGTCTCTAATGGGATGTTACATCTGCAAGGTATTTAGCATTCTCGTCTGGTAAAATAAAAATGGAGTTGTGTAGATATAACTTGCAACACCCAAGATTCTGAGGTGGTGGTCTTCCGAGCTTCTGGATGCAGAACCAAATGACCTGTGATTGCTTCCAGAGTCGGTCAGTCAGGTAAACCTTTAGGGGCACTGGAATGGCCTCCTGGAGAAAGCTCCATGGTAGAACTTATTTTTTGGACCACCTCTGTCACGTGGGAGGCACTTTTTCTGGTTTTCCACCCCCACCCCCACCCCCCGCACACTGCAGCGGGAACCTTTTGCAGGAGCATCTTGAAAATGATACTGTGTTTTAAAGAAAAAAAGGTGCTTGCCTCCTTTCTGACTCCTGGAAAAGGTACACTGAGAGTAGCAAAATTTACTCTGTTGGCAAACAGTATCTTTCCATACTGCTCACTCCTGGTCAAGGTGTCTTTAACTTTCAGTCAGAAGAGTGGGAAGCCATCATACTGTGCATTAACAAAGGACACCCTGAAGTAAGTCACAAAGTTACACAGTCTCAAACAAACATGATGATGCATGGCAATGTCGACACCCACAGCCCGGGCCATGCCATCAGCTGCATTAGAGAGCAGATGCATAAACATGTTAGCAATCAACTGCAAGGTGGACAACTGAGTCTTCTGAGACTCTGGAGTAGGTTGTGTCTTGGCCACTCTTGATATCTTGGTCACGGGGTCCCGCTGAAGTCTTGTCAAGTGGGCAACTTAATGCCCTCAGTGCAAAGGTGGCTGATGTGTAGGAGTGCATCCCCAACCTGTCCATCAACCTAGACTCCATATTGGAAGGGGTGTATACCAATGAAGTCTCTTCTGAGATATCTTTTTTGGTGCTGCCGGCACCACAGCAGCATTAACTGGGAGACCCTTACTCCCATGTTGACTGTCGTTGGCAGGGGCCAAGATTTTATCAGCTTTCTTGGGGATATGTTCCACTGTTTCTGGCACATTCCAAGCCCTCTATGGCACCAAATCAGTGAATGTGCTCAGATGGGAACGTACCGCAGAAATGGATGGGCCCACCCCAAATCCTCCAAAAACCCAGACTCCTCCAGAGCCAGGGCTTCGGTTATCCAATCCCTACACTGAAAGAGCAGCTCCATAAGTTTGACAAATGAAGGGTCCAAGTGGAGGGATTTTAGGGACCTCTCTCCTTTCTCAAGGTAGATGTCCTCAACTAGCTACTCCTCTAGGGAATCCAGGTGCTTCTTCTTCCACTGCATCTTGCAAAAACCTAACTGGGGAAATCTGAAGGGGAAGAAAAAGAGGCCAGGGTCCCTGAATGCAGGTCATGCTGGAGGCTCATCAGAGCACAATGTCCCGCAGCAGACTGATGTGGATCCACAGATACAGATGACCAGGGGAGAAAGATGCCAGATGGCACTGACCACTCAGTCTCTAAATGGGAGAACATCCTCACCACAATATCGAAAGCTGAAGCTGGTCACCCAAAGACAGCACATCCGGGATCTGAATGCTCCAAACACATGCTAGACTCCTCGGCCTGGGTCAGGTGGGAGCAGCTCAGATAAGAGCTGAGGTGTTGAGAACTAACATGCTGAGAAGGGATGATTCAGAGACCCAAAGAGTCAAACCCGACCTAGCCACTCCAGCCCCAAAGGGTCTACTCCAACCCTACTGGAGGCAAGGCCACTGGCTCCAAAAACCACAGTGTCTTTGGACTGAGGGAGAAAACACATTGAATGGAGCTGAGACCCTGGATCTAGGACACAAGGTCAAAGGAATTAAGCCTAACTACATCTGGGTTTGCAGGAAGGACTCAGCTTCTTAAGCTCAGCATGTCACAACGCCTTATTTGATAGCTTTTTCAACCTGATCTGTCTGATTGGTCAGGAGTTTGACAGCCATCAGCTCACAGAAGACTCCAGGGACCAGGCCCAACCCTGAAAAGCTTAGATCCAGGGTGGAGATGGAAATAACTCCAGGAAGAACACTCTAGGAGTAGAGGGTGAAAAGGCTACTGGACCCTGCCAGGGGGAACCTCTCTTGACAAAAAAGGGCTGGATATAAAGAAAACTGGAGATTGAGCCTTTCCCACAGTTTGTGCCTTAGGAGAACAGGTCTGAGGTGTCAGATCTAATGGTGGTGCAGAAATAGTAAGAAAAGCTGAAGATCTTTGGATCAGACTGACTACAGTCAAATATTTTTTCAGAAAGTCTGAGCAGGAACATTGTACTTTCTCTTGAGTGTTCCATAAGTCCAAAGGTTGCTCCTCAGATTTTTCAAAGCTGAGGCACCCTGTGTTGTGCTCTTCCTTCCCATCTAATGCCAAGTATAGCAGGTATTATGCCTTAGTTCCTTCACAGGGACGGTCACCCAGGGACGCTCTTCTGTATGCTTGGCCCTGGGTGTTTTGTACAACTGCCCTTCCACCCTGTTAATATTAAAGTTCATCCAGAAGGCTGCCATTTGCAGTGAGGTTGTAATCCTCATTGCTCCATGTTGGCCCTGACCAGTATGGTTCCCCTTTCTTTGTCCTCTTTTGAAATACCATCAACTGGTTCTGTATCTCATTCTGGGACTGATTTCTCATCTAGTGGGCTTGGACCCACCAGATCTTCAGATGCTTAGGTTAACTGCATGTTTTTTTTCCATCTCTCTTGATGGGAGGAGATCCCAAGTTTTCTGAGTGGCTCAGATTTTGCCCTTTTCTTAGAAACATTCTACTCGCAAAGTCTACTCTAGCAGGTGGAGACATTTCACCCTTTGGGCTCAGCCAAAAGGTTTGGATCCCTTTTCCACTGTGATAGAGGCTATTCCTACTTTTCTGGATGGTTTATTTCATCAAGGATTTAGTTTTTCCACTGTTAAGGAGCAGTTGACTGCCATTTCTAATTTTAATCTGGGTAATGACACCAAGCCAGTAGCAGCTCTAAAGATTTCAAATGCCTTTCTTAAGGGAACCTTTTTATTGCACCCTTCTGTCTGGGACCCATTTTCTATATGGGATCTGCCATGCTTTCTTTGCCTCCCTTTAAACTATCAGCCATGGTTCCCTCGAAGTTGTTGTCTTAGTAGAGACTCTCTTTTTGTGGGCCATTACTTCAGCAAGTGGGCACCAAAACTGTAGGCATTATCCTAGGTACCTCCATACCCGTTACCCATCTGCGCTCCTTCCTAAGTTTTCAAATAATGGAAAATATTTGCTTTATTGTCTCAGTGTTAATCGACTGTTGAAATTCTATTTGCATAGGACTATGTCCTTCAGAAAGTCCAACCAGCTGTTTTTCTTTCTCTAAAGCCCACTTGGGAAAACTAGTGTCCAAGTCTGCGCTGTCTAAGTGGTTATCCAAGGGCATTTATTTTGTTTACACTCTGAAAGGAAAGAGGTTGCTTTACAAAATGAAGGGTTTCCTTCCAGGCCTTCCTGTCGAGGGCACCTATGAAAGACATTTTTAAAACTGCTACTTGGGTGGGCTCTCGTACCTTTGCGTCTCACTACAAATTGGATATTTGGCTGAGGTCTAGGGCTACTTTTGGTTCCACTGTATTACAGAATGTGCTCTCTTAGAGCCTTCCTAGTGTGTAACGTGGCTGGGGACTCTGTCCAACAGGTTGAACCCAGATGGAAAAGACAACACTGGATACAAAAGTTATGAACTTAGCAAGTGATAGATCTGTGTTTTCTCTCTCCATTCAGTTCAACCATCCATTCCACCTGCCTCCTTCTTGTTATGCTCTCTCGATCCTTTGTTCAACTGGGTCTGGGAGATGTTATTTTCCTCCTTCTGTTTGAGATTCCTTGGTGTCAGTTTTCTAGAGTTAGGCAGTAGAACTGTTTGCTGGAATGGGATAAACTTGATCTGAGGGTTGCCTGTTAGGGCTTTGCATTATGGGTAGAGGATGTGGAGTTCGGGAAGCTGAATTCTCTTTGATTTGGCTGGTCTCGGAACCATGTCAGGTCCAATTACCCACAAGCTGAACCAGATGTAAAGAGACAACACAGATCCATCATTATGGTAAGTACATAACTTTATTTTATTAATGCTAAGGTGCATGTTGCAGTCTATGCTCCTACTTACACTAATTGCTGTCTGTTCTTGTCTTATCTTTATTCCCCTTGCAGATGTGAAAAACAGCTTGTATGCTTTCAAAAAACATTAACATTTAGATTTAAGAAAAAGTGCACTGGCTTTATTTAAATAAAACTAAATTATACCCTGTTCTAGTAAATGCTTTGAAGTATTTAGGTACCAAAAAAGCTGCTATCCCTTATTCGCTTCCAAGAATTTCAAACTTTATTTTTGAGTTACTTGCTCTTGTACCTTTTAATTTTATGTTTCTCTCAGCAAACAATGTCCAGACCTCTGAAGTTTTATTGTCTTCACCTGCAGTCTGCTTGTTTCCGTGGAAACATAAGCACAGAATGTACAGCTACACTCAGCTGCAGATGTCTCACCTCACACTGAACATTTATTTGGTAAAGGAAAATAAGAAGTTATGTACCTACCATAACGTTCCATGTTAGTTGTCTTCTCTCGCCTTCTTTCTTGCTGGATGGGTTCGGAGCCGATCCTTGGCTCCGACTCAGCACTTGCTAAGCTCGAGAGCTAATTTTACCAGCTTGAGGCAACCCTATATCCCATGATGCAAGGCAGAGACTACCCAGATCTCGTTTGGTAGCTAAGGAAATTATGGAATATATTCTTCCAACTGTAGAGGAGGAAGAAAGAGTAACAATACTAAAAATGACAATCATAATCATCATAATCCTTTGAAAGGGATCAACCTAATCTAGTGACACTAGAAGCTGATTAGCTAGAAAAAGGATAAAGCCTCTTAAGAGACCAGGCATAATCTTCTCGGTCTGACCAGGCTAGGGGATGGACGCAAGAAAGAAGGCGAGAGAAGACAACTAACATGGAACGTTATGGTAGGTACATAACTTCTTAATGTTAAGTTGTCAATCTCGCCTTCATTCTTGCTGGATGGGACCGCGTCCCTAGCACCTCTAGCCTGGGTGGCTCAATGGAACAGACTCTTGAGAACGGTGGAACCAAAATTCGCTCTGTCTCTGGAGGCCAAGTCTAATTTGTAATGTGAAACAAAGGTATGAGGAGAGCCCCATGTGGCTGCTGCACAAATAGTGTCTATTGGAAGTCTAGCCTGAAAAGCTGTAGATGTAGCTAGAGCTCTGATAGAATGGGCTTTTGGCCTAGAAATCAACTCTTTGCCTCTGAGCTGATAAATGTAAGTAATCACAGAAGACAGCCATCTAGATAAAGTCACCTTGGAAACTGGAAGGCCTTTCCTGTTCTCTGCATAGGATAGAAACAGTTGATCAGATTTCCTAAAATGTTTAGTTTTGTCTAGATAATATCTGAGTTGGCGGTGAACATCAAGACAATGTAATTTTTGTTCCGCTCTATCAGAATAATTTGGGAAAAAAACTGGAAGATCAATGGATTGATTTAAGTTAGTCTGCGATGCCACTTTGGGTAAGAAAGACGGATTAGTCCTTAGAGATACCGTCTTTGTGGAAGATTAAGTAGGGAAGACGAATGCAGAGAGCATGAAGCTCAGATACTCTCCTGGCAGAAGTAATGGCGACTAGAAAGAGTGTCTTCCAAGAAAGAAATTTCAATGAACAGGCAGCCGCAGGTTCGAAAGGGGGGAGAATCACGGATGTTAAAATTAAATTTAGATCCCACTGTGGTGGGGGGTCTCTAATCGGAGGTTTAAGTAAAAAGATACCTCGAAGGAATGCCTTGCAAAGTTTATGTGACATAATGCTGTGGTCCAAAAAGCCTATGTGAAAATTCGAAATGGCTGTCAGCTGAACTTTTACTGTGGAGGAAGAGGATCCTGAATGAAAAATCTCAGATAGGAAGTTTAAGACTGAATGAATCGGAGCAGTATAGGGGTCTATATTCCTAGCTTTTGCCCAGAAGGAGAAACGTTGCCATTTACTAGTGTAAATCCTTCTGGTAGAAGATTTAAGGGAAGCTACTATGATATCCCGGATGGGATTAGAAATCATAGGAAGCCTGGCTAAGGATGGAAGTGGAGCAACTAAGCAGTGAGGTTGAGAGAAGGTATGGATTGGTGCAGCTGCCCCGACTGGTGGGTCAGAAGATCTGGAACCGGGTCCAGATGCCATGGCTGTACCAAGAGATAACGATGTAGGAACGGAAACCACATCTGTCGAGGCCAATAAGGGGCAATGAGAATCAACTTGGCTCTCAAGGCGGTTGCTTTCTGAATTACTTGAGGTATCAGAGGAAAGGGGGAAAAAGCATACTTGAGGTATCAGAGGAAAGGGGGAAAAAGCATAAAGAAGTCCCCGGGGCCAATCTTGGGTTAGAGCGTCTCTGCGTGGATGGCCTGGAAGGAGGAAGAGAGAGAAGAAGTCTGGGCATTTGCTGTTTTGAGGTGTAGCAAAAAGGTCGCAGCAAGGAAGGCCCCACTCCTGAAAAATCTCTTCCGTCACTGATTGTTTGAGAGACCACTCGTGAGGCATGAGAATAGCTCTGCTCAACCTGTCCGCTATGATGTTGGATTTCCCGGGGATATGCGTTGCTATCAGAAACCGCTGAGAAGAGATTGCCCACTGCCAAAGTCTGAGAGCCTCTCGACACAGTGGATAGGACTTAGTTCCGCCCTGTTTGTTGATATACCACACTACGGACATATTGTCCGTTTGGACTGCAATAGTTCCCAGGGAGAGTTGTTGAGGGCTTGCAACGTTAAAAGCACTGCTCTCATCTCAGGGACATTTATGTGCAGATGGTATTCGAAAGGTTGCCAAGTGCCATGAACCATCCTGCCCTGATAATGCCCCCCCACCCGATCAGGGAGGAGTCCGATGCAACTGTGGTGACCAGGGTAGGAGGAACAAAGGGTCTGCCCTGATGGACTTGAGGGGACGATATCCACCAGATCAGATGCCTTTTGCAAGTTGGAGTTATTATGATCCTGTGACGCATGGGAAGTTGTTGAAAGGACCATTGGGCGAACAGCATCCACTGTAGAAGACGCATGTAAAAGCGGGCAAAGGGAAGAAGTGTTATGGCGGCCGCCATAAGACCCAATACTTTCAGAGCAAATCTGGCCTGAATTTTGTTGCTGAGAAGAATCACCTGGACGTGACTTAGAATGTCCAAGATCCTTTGGTCTGTTAACTTTGCTGAAAGTTGTATGGTGTCCAATTTTGCGCCTATAAAAGTAATAGGTTGACAAGGCAGACTTTTCGAAATTTATAGAAATCCCTAGCCCTCTGCAAATGTGAATGGTGTAATCTCTGGCTTGGAGAAGTTGATGCCTGGTGGTGGCAGTGAGGAGCCAGTCATCTAGATATGGAAACACCTGGAATCCTTGACGTCTCAGGTGAGCCGTAACCGCTGCCATACATTTGGTGAACACTCTGGGGGCTGTATTGAGTCCAAAGGGCAGGGCCCTGAATTGAAAGTGACTGGTCCCCAGCCGAAAGCGGAGAAATCTTCTGGAGCGCCTGTGAATTTTTATGTGATAGTACGCATCCTGAAGATCTACTGAGCACATCCAATTGTCCTTGCCCAGAAAGGGTAGAATGGACTGAAGCGTGACCATCCAGAATCTTGTTTTCTTTAAAAACTTGTTTAGTTTGCTCAGATCTAATATTGGTCTTCAGTCCCCTGTCTTTTTTGGTACTAAAAAGAACCTTGAGTAGATTCCGGATCCTATTTGGTCTGCTGGGACTGGCTGGATGGCTCTTTTTCTGCTAGCAGTTTTGATATCTCTGGAACTGCTAGTTCCCTTGGACCGGGTGGAACATCTGGAAGGGTTCCCTTTTGTTGAATTGGGGTTTGAATAAAGGGAATTTTGTAACCCTCGGATATAAATCGACTGTACCCATTTGTCTTGAGAAAGGGAAAGCCAGGCTATTGGGTATAGCAATAATCCTCCCCCGACTGCATCCGAAGGTGGACAATCGGGCAACATCTCAGGGATGGTGGAAGGGTTTGTCAGAAAGAGGCTCTCTACTACCCTGATTCTGTGGACCCCCTCTGCCCCTAGGGTGGCATCTTTTGTTGTTACCCCCTCTGCCTCTGGGGGTAAACTGACCTCGTGCGTCAGGCGTGACTCCTTGAGATTTGCAGAACCACATTTTCCCTCCCTTCTGACCTTTTGGGTAAGGTCTTGAAGGGGTGGAGAAATGGACTCCTACGGCAGAAAGTCTTGCCATCTTGTTCGGATCTAGTCAAAGTGTCTTTCACTTGAGGTCCGAACAAGGTCGAACCATCAAAAGCGGAGTTTGTGAATGACGCCTTGAAGGGGTCTGCAAAATTACAAAGCCGCATCCAGGACTGACGCCTTAAAGCCACTCCTGTGCCTGCGGCCCTACTCGCTCCATCAGCTGCATAAGAAATGAGCCGCATGGAGGAGTTAACAATGGAGTTTAGGATTCCTAGCTGTGAGCTAATCTTATCCAGAGACCCAGCAGCTGACGGATCCTGTAAAACTTCTCCCAACTCTTTAAGAACATCTCTTTGAAGGCGGGTGAAGTGACACAAGTAGTTCAGCGATCGCATGGCAAAGGTCGCTGAAGAAAAAATCCGCTTGCCATACCTGTCCATAGTCCTACATAGTCCATACACATATAAATATACACACACATATATATATATATATATATATATATATATATATATATATATACATACACATACATATATTTCATAGGTTCATAGGTTCATACTAGGCTATCTGCCCGAGGGCATTTACAAGCCTAGCCCATAGTTTTGTGGCTTACGCCACCCCTTTAGTATGGGGAACTATACCCATTATTTTGCTGTGCCTCTGTTGAGCAGTGACACTGAGGTAATCCCTGGGGTATATCTGCGATCTCCCATCCATTGGTCAAGATTTCTCTTGAACAAGGCCAGCGAGGTGCTCTGCCTCACATATACCGGGATTTTATTCCACAGCATAGGGAGTCTTTGGGTGATGAATCTATCCCTCCAGCACGTCCTATTAATAGCCGTGTCGAGGTTTAAGTCTCCGCCCTTGTGGCTCTGACGGATCTAGATTTTTTGAGGTGAAGCATATTCATCAAATCTGGGTTTGACATGGCCTTGTATGTTAGGCAAAGGTCACCTCTGAGCAAGCGGTGGCGACTGAATAGAGCTGGAGTTCTTTCAGTCGGGCAGCATAGGACAGATGTTTGAGACCCTTTATCCTTTTGGTGAGGAACTTTTGTGGCCTCTCCAGCTGCTGCAAGTGTCGGGTCAGATACATTCCGAATGGGGCATTGTACTCAATCATTGGTCTGATGAGTGATGAGTATGGAGACTATGACCTCCCTTGATCTAGATGAGAATCCCTTCATGATAAGGTGGGCAATGTAGAAGGTCTTCCTAACTACTTTAGCTACATGGGTGTCGAATGACAGACTACTATCAACCTGGGTCCCCAGGTCCCTGATAACTTCTTCTGTGCTCAGTGGATTGCCACCTATTTGGTAGCTAGGGGTAACCCTGTTTTTCCCGAAGGGTATGACTATGCATTTTTTGGCATTTAACTTTAGGCCATGGCTCTGGCACCAGTTATCCGTTTCTGTGAGACCCTTCTGAAGGATATCTGTGTCAGATGTGTTTTCTACTATGGCGCCCAGTTTGCAGTCATCTGCAAACTTTGTCAGCCATAACCCTCCTGTGTTTGCTTGTACTTAGGAAAAGTAGATGCCAAACAAGAGTGGGCCCAGGACTGAGCCCTGTGGTACACCACTTGTGACAGGCTTTGAGTCTGACATGGCGCCAGCAACTCTGACCCTGTGGGTTCTGTCACTCAGCCAGTTTGCAACCCATCTTGTGATGTATGGGTTAACATTTAAGCTGATGAGTTTTTCAATGATACCCGAGTGGGGTATTGTATCGAAGGCCTTCGCCAGATCGAGGTAGGCTGTATGGAATGCCTTTCCCTCATCAATGGCTTTGGTGACTGTTTCGAAAAAGTCAACCAAGTTTAGAAGGCATGATCTGCCTTTGACAAAGCCAAACTGGGATGGATCCAAAGTCTGCAAATTCCCTATGTCTTTATTTATGAGGTCCATTATGATCCTCTCCATGGTTTTGCAGATAAGGCTTGTCAAGCTAATGGGCCGGTAATTTCCAGGGTCGGTGGAGGCACCGCCTTTGTGAAGTGGGACCACAGTTGCAGTGCGCCACTCCCTGGGTACGTATCCAGAGGTAAGACTATGATTAAACAGCTGTCCTAGCTGTGGGTTTAATTCCTCGTTGAGTTCGTGGAGCACACAGCTGGGGACACCATCAGGTCCCATGGATGCTGTGTTTTTTGCTTTGGAGAGAGCAGTTCTCACTTGGGCGTTGGAGATGTTTGGGGGGCTGCAATCGCTTGGTATAGATATCTCTCCTTTTGGGGGGGAGTTTGCACTGAACCTGTCAGCCAGTATGTTGGCAATGTCTGTAGGATCAGTAATCTTCACATCATTTTGAACTAGTTCTGAGCATATCTGGGAGTTTCCTCCCAGGTTTCTAACATAGCTAAAGAAGGCCTTATGATTGTCTTTTGAGTCTTTAGCTATTTTTCTCTCAAAATTTGCTTTGGATGATTTTATGAGAGCTCTTAGTTTTTTACTTATAGTGATCAAGGGTGTCTTACCTTTTAAGGATTTTGCTCTATCTTGTAGTAGCTTCCTCCTTTTGTTGTAGAGTTTGTTTATGGCTGCGGTCCACCAGACTGGACGCTTGCCTTTGGTAAAAAGAGTCTTTGTTTTGCTTGGGATTGCCTTATCCATGCAGTCCTGCAGGTGCTGGTAGAAGGCATTTGTAAGTGATTCAGTGGCTTGAGTACTGTTTTCCGCAGGCTCGGGGGCCTTAAAGGAGACCACACTAGTCTTTAGAAGTGTGAAGTCGGCTTTCGAGAAGTTCTTTACTGTGGTCTTTTTTATTTCAGGTGGGGTGGGATGAGGACCTCCAGCGAGATTAGTTGTGATCTGATCTCACCAGTGAGGGGTATACTTCGGTGTTGAACATTGTGCTCCCATGTTCCTGATGATGAGATCAAGTATGTTTTCTCCTCTTGTGGGGATGGTGACTAGTTGTTCCATGGCATTTGAGTTTATGAATTCCAGGAACTTTTGGGCTAGGTGTTTGGGCTTGAGTAGTGTTCCCAGTCTATATTAGGGTAATTGAAGTCACCTAGTATGATGGTGTTTGGTGATACATTTATCCTCTAGTGTTTTCAGGAAGGCCATGTGAGGTTCCTGAGTTTGTGAGGGTGGCCTGTAACATGCTACAATTTGCAGAGCAGTCTTGCCTATGGTTAATTGCACCTGGATGGTCTCCGATGCATCGTGCGTTGCCACCAGTCTTGAGGTGTGGGTGTCCTTGATGAATATGGATACCCCCCCCTCCTTTCTTGGTATTGTCCGGATTTTGGGGCCGGAACGCATGATAAGAGGTAAAACCTGATAGTGCTGGGGTGCTCTCAGGAGCCTTGAACCAGGTTTCTGTCACTGCACAGACATCGATGTTCTCCATACTGAGAAGGGCCTCGAGTGCGTGCATTTTGAGATTTAGACTTCTGGCATTGAGCAGCATTACCCTTAGTTTTTTCCTTTTTGTGTTCTAGGGTGGTAGGTTTAGAATTTGAGCCTTGCCTAAAAAGGCACTATGGGGTGGCAAGAGCCTTTGCCAATATCCGAATCCCAGGGTGACAGGTGCAAGCCGCCCTCATAAGCAGCGTGGCTTGTCCAGCATGTCATCCCAGGCAGACAGACATTGGATCCCTTTGAATGACACCAGAGTTTAAGCCAATTGTTAAAGCTGATCATCTTATCTCTGTATTGTGGCATCATTCTTGGTGAAGGTAGGATACTGCTCAAGGTCAGGGTCATACCTGCCTGGGCTACATAATCAGAGAGCTCCTCAATGTCTCTTTTCATGTAGTCCAAGGAGGTGCCTCAGGTCGCTTACACCAGCGTGGACAATGACTGAGTCGTATTTGTACCTGCTGTTGAGAGACCTGAGTGCTTGCGTTATGTGGCGGATTCTAGCGCCCGACAGGCAGCTTACTGTGACCCTCTCCTTACTCAGTCTGGTGAGCGGACGCCAGTGTGTCTGACTATGGAGTCACCAATGACTAGTGTGTCTGGCATTGTGTTTGGCCTTAAGGGCTGTGACTGTTTGACACTCTGACTGTGAGGTCTATGTGTTGCAGGTGTTGTGTCCTGAGGTGGTGGTTGTTTGGGTGTCTGCTTTGGTGGCCTCTGCTGTTTTGGTAGATTTTTGATCAGAGCCACCGAGTATGTCTTTGTGTGTTT